>NC_138518.1:40643863-40925886 GCF_000230855.2 Cajanus cajan | reverse complement strand
AGTTGTTCCTAAGGATTTCTTTTCATGCATGAAAGATATTGAACTCCTCTTTTTGAAAGCCTCTGAATCTGGTAAAGAAGTTCCAAGAATGCTTGGAGCAAATAAGCTGCAAATTCATCCTCTATTTCCAGCAAAAGAAAGTAATTTTTCTATCTCTAATCTCCATATGTCGTTGTGCTAGGTTAATGTTAAATTTTAGCAGCTTTTAGGAGGATTTGGATCTTTCTCATGAGTTATTGACTTGACAAGATCATGTCGATATGAATAGTGACAAAGATCCCGGACATGTCAGAATTTATGGCCTTGTGCAGGGTCTCTGTTCATCACTCTTTAGTCATGTGAAAAAGTCACATGAGAGCTATCAAAATCCATTAATAGAAGTGTACAAATAAAATAAAAATGAAGTTTTATATGGCATGCTGTGTTTTTATTTATGGTTTATAGTATATGTCACTTGTGTAGACTACATAAGATATGCTGTATGGACACTTAGTGAAAAAATAAAAGGGATTTTACGCTATAGGCTAAGCAGATTCTGCATAAATGTCCATAATTGGGGTCATGGTACTTTCGTTGGACTAGATATTTTGTTTTCTTTGGGTTGAAAATAAAATTTCATTTTCAAAGATGTTTATGGAAGTTTCTTTACATTACTATGTAATTCACTTAAAGATTAATTGCTTTAAAGTTGAAATATGATAATTCTTATTGTAACAGATCGATCGGTGACATTATCATATTTGAAGGCATGTTTCTCATGTGGGAAAGACCCAAGTCAACTTCCAGAAGGTATTTTCCATAGCACTTTTGCTTTTGATCTCTCATGTTACTAGGACTTTGCAGTTTGCAGATCATCTTGTGTTGATCAGTCAGACTTTTGGTTCAGGCTTGTTCCTTTGGAGCACATATATGCCCTATCTTCTTACTAAATCTTTGTATTGTTGGAATTGTGCATGAAATTATTGGAAGTTTATATTGAATTTCATTAGTAGTTGGTCTGGCCCATTTAAATTGTTAATATGTTTTACATTTCTAATATTTTTTGTGCTTATCTCAGTATTTAACAACTTTCCAATGAACTGTGAGATTAGAAGCTTTTCAAATTCTCTTTATCTATATGATTGCTGTTTGTTGAAAGCTGTTTCTGGAATCCTATTGCTAATTTTTTTTCTTTTTTCACTACATCTTCTTAGAACCTGCTCAAAACTCGGTCAAGTACTTAACTTGGCATAGGACAATGTCATCTCTGTCCTCTTCATCCAGAAACCCTCCTGGAGCAAACACAAAAGATGATATTGAGGACCTTACAAATAATCTTTTTGATAATTTCTGCATGATCTCTGGAAGTCATGTATCAACCTTGGATAGATTATATGCATGGGAAAGGAAGCTCTATGATGAAGTCAAGGTACTGTATACTGTGTATTTCTTAGGAACAATTACAGAACTTTATTTTATGTTGGGTATGTTATGTTTTGATAGTAGGTTGTTGCAGATATCTTGGTTTGTATATCAGACTAAGCTCTGAAGTTGTTACATTAACAATTAGTTTAAGCCATAAGGTACATGCCATGGTAGAATAAAGGATATCAACTGTTTCTCAGTGAAACAATTCATTGGTTTGATACAGCTTTAATTTTACACACACACAAGGTACATGCAATTATTACCATGTTTGGTAGCTTTTCATTCTTTATGACTTGTTTGGCACCCTAGATAGAATTGTTTGGCACATTAGCAACAATATGCTATCCTATATAGCTTTATACAACATTTGGTGTGCACATCACATTATAAAAGCTTATCCAAGATTCCAAATGGTAACAGCATCAATGTCAATGTTTTCATATATGCAACATACCATCACTGCATCCAAATATTTGTTGTTTCATCCAAATATAGCTTTATCTAACTCCTGCTGTCATTTCCTTGGCTTTGAACTGTGGAAGAAGGGGCTTTTCTTTGTAAATTTGTTGTTTTGTTGGAAATGTTTACATAGTTGTGGATGGTGGACCAAAAAATAGATAGTATAGAATATCAGGCCTGTCTATCCTTGATGAGTGAGCATGCTTACAGAGTTAGATTAAGCAGTTACTTCATGACATGATTTTAGTATCTAGTCAGCCAAGTTCTTCTGATGTTGACATCGTAGGTATAATAAATAAAAATTTTCCCTTTAAAGAATGTTTAGTTACATCAAATCATGTAGAACCAGGATATTTGTGAGATCAAAATTTGAAGAGGGTGTTGATATGATCCAAATATGGAGCTTTGGTTAGTGATCTAAGAACTATATCACACACACATCAAACTCTTGTAATACATATCCTTTTGAATTTTTTAAAATCCCTTGGCTTGGCTTGTCCGACACTAACTAGGCAAGGCAATATTTCTATTTTCTAAAATTCATGGCAAATGTGAGTGAAAACTTAACAGACAGGATAGACGGGAGCAGTAGGGGTGGCTTAGCTTTTGGGATGCAGAGTGTGATTTTGGAGGTTAAGTGGAAAACAGTCGGCTGAGCATATGAAGCTAGAGCAAATTAAATTTGACCTTTTTCCTCTTTCATATTGTGGAACCTTAAACTTCAACAATGGATGATTTGTTATTATTCATTTTACACATCCTGATTTTTATCTTTTATGCATCTGTGAGATTAATGGTTTTGGGTATGCACAGACCACAGAATCTGAATCCCAATCACATGGAGTCTTATGAAAGATTTGTGTCTATCAAGATTAGTTCTGGTTCCTTTTATATTGTTCTCAATCGGTTTTGAATTTGATAGATTGTCAACCTATTTCTGCTAATTGCAGGCTAGTGGGATGATCAGAAAGGAATATGACATGAAGTGTAAAATCTTACAGCATCTGGAATCAAAAGGAGAAAAGACTTCTACAATTGATAAAATGCGGGCTGTAGTCAAGGATCTGCATTCAAGAATTAGAGTTGCAATTCTTAGGATAGACTCTGTATCAAAGAGGATTGAGGAATTGCGGGACAAAGAGCTTCAGCCTCAACTTGAGGAGTTGATTGAAGGGTATGATTCTATTGATTCCTCTTGTTTTACTAAGGCTCTTTATTCATTCTGTCTTGTGTTATATTTATATTACAGTATATTTTGAGACTGAGATGAGAGGAGCACCACCTGAAAACAAGCAATTCAGTGTGCCTTTAATAAACAGAACTTTTTGAAGAAATAAATATAGTAGAGATCGAGTTTTTGTTTATTGTGATTGTCGTTCTGGGTCTGGTTCACGCAACTGAAATACACTTTCAATTAAATAGGTCTGATAGGTTCCAACAGATATGATAGAAAGATTTAAGAAAGACTGAACAAATTGAAAATAATTTAGGCACGAGCCTTTTGTATTATTGAGTAATCCTCTTGATCAAAACAACTAGAGAAATACAATGAGGGATTTGAGAGACCTCTACTCTCAACAACTTCTGAATAACTTCCTACCTTCCACTAACACCCTTTCCTTCGCTATTTAAAGACTATTCAGACCATTCAGTTACAATCGTTTCCCCCTCCATGCATTACATACACCTTAATCATTGGTCTCCTAAAAATATTCCCCCCTAAAACTTTTACATTGTCCTCAATGTGAAAATCTGGAATTTGATGCTGAATATCTTCAACTGTTTACCATGAGTGAGCTGAACCCACATCCCAAACAATCTCCATCTCTCCATCACCATCTTCCATAATCATGATCTTAAGCAATTTGTTTTTGCATACATGTGTAGGATACTTCTCATTACATGAAAACAAAGACCTTTCCTCATCTTTTCATGATACTACTCATTAGGAAGTCGCCTAGATCCATTGGAAACTTTACTCCTCTCTTCTACACTTGCTCTATGTTGTATTCCCTCCTTGTTCCCTCCATCAACTGATTGAAACCTACCAGTTCTGTTGTACGCATGCAACCCAAACTAATGCAACCTTTTGTTGGCTGACTTGTTTTTTGACTTCCCCCACCTTAATTATGGAATTGGATACTATGTTGGAAATACCCACTCTTCTTGTTGATGATTCCATTCCTTTCTTAATTATTAATGCGATGTCCATCATCTCCTTCAATGAAGATGGTCTGTGAATCCTCACATCTGCCCAAATCTCCTCCTCGAAATCGTTGGCAAAAATTCCACTTAGGTACTCTGGCTGGTTGATCTTTAACGGGCTTACCAATACCTTAAATTGTCTCCTATACCCTCACTGTACCTTCTTGCTTCAACCCCAAAAGATTTTGAATGAATTCTTCACCATTGTTGGTTGAAATCTTTTCAAGATTGCTTCTTTAAATTCCCCTATGTGAGATTCTTGGTGCAAGATTCCCACCATTGTAACCAAGAAAGGGCCTCCATACATTGCCACCATAACGGCTTCCATTTTTTCCTATTAGTTGATGCTTCTCAAGAGAAAGTACCTCTCAATTCGTCCTATCCAACAAAGTATATGCTCTCTTTCAAAAATGGGTAATTCAATTTTCCTGAATTTTTCCTCAACCTTTGAACTCGTTGATGTGGTTGGAATTGTCACTGCCTCCTTGATTCAAGTTTTTCCCATGTGTGTTTCCTGTGGTTTTAGCGTTCCCATTGTTTTTCCCCCCATGAGTTGCACTATTATCGTAGTTTGCCCGTGGACTAGGATTTCCCTCAATTACCCAAGATTTTGCAGATTCTTTGCAACAGGCGATCTTCCATTTGTTGCAGCGAAGCTTGCATTCTTTCCTCCAATTCATGAAGTTCTCACTCCAAAGCTTTGATTCTTGCGTACATCTTTTTGTGAACCATCAATTTTGTGGCTGGATGGTCCTGTTTAGATACCAGTTGATAGGTTCCAACTGATAGCATAGTAAGATTTAAGAAAGATTAAACAGATTGAAAAGAATTTAGACACAAGCCTTTCTGTATTATTGAGTAATCCTCCTGATCAAAACAACCAGACAAATACAATGAGGTATTTGAGAGACCTCTACTCTCTTAACAACTTCTGAATAACTGCCTACCTTCCTCTAACACCCTTTCCTTCCCCTATTTAAAGACTATTCAGACCATTCTGTTACAATTGAGGTTCCCCCTCTGTGGCTTACATACACTCTCTTAATCATTGGTCTCCTATCAAGGTCATCTCTGTTAATATTATTATGTGCAAAGGACATGACTTTCTTTATCTCATTTCTGCTAGTCTCTGTCAAATGATTTGTGTCCTAGTAACTTACTGATGTTGTCTATAAACATTTGCATTTTCTTATGCATGAAGCAAATGATTTATACATGTTAATTTTCTTGTGTCTATAAATATGAAATCATTGCTTTCTTTTTTGCTTATGTTTCTATTTTGCATTGATGGCAGGTTAAGTCGGATGTGGGGAGCGATGTTTGAGTGCCACAAGCTTCAGTTCCAGATAATGTCAACGGCCAATAACAACAGTCACGGTATAAGCTTCACCCACTCTGAGTTACGTAGACAAATCACTTCCTATCTTGAAAGTGAGCTCCATTGTCTATCCTCAAGTTTTACCAAATGGATTATAGCTCAGAAGTCCTATCTGGATGCCATAAATGGGTGGCTGTACAAATGTGTTTCTCTTAAACAAAAATCAACCAAGAAAAAGAGACCCCAACGTCCACTCCTAAGAATGTATGGTCCTCCCATATACGCTACCTGTGAAATCTGGTTGGAAAAGCTTGGTGAATTACCAATCCAGGATGTTTTGAATTCCATGAGGAGTTTAGAATGTGAAACTGCCCGATTCTTACCGCGTCATGAGAATCAGGGTAAAAACACAAATCTCCCCCATATGACATCTTGGACTGCTCATGTCCGCGGTGAATCATCGCGTAATCTATTGGGAGATGATGCATCAGAGGACTGGGATTCAAGTTTTGATCGATTTCGCACAAGCCTTCTTGGGTTTCTTGGTCAATTAAATAATTTTTCTGGGTCTTGTGTCAAGATGTACATAGAACTTGGGGAAGCCATTCAGAATGCCAAAAATTACTATCATCATAGGTCTAATTCTCAGGCTCAAGATGGTCAGTCTCAATCTCAAGATGATAATTCCAAGTCTGAAAAGAAAGGCCCTAAACAATGAGCAAAGGGCTGCATTAAACATGGTTGAGTTGCACCATTATAGCTTTATGTTGAACTCATAGTTGTTAGATTCATACAAGTCCATTGGATGTGGCATTTGTACATGAAAGAAAGGAAAAAGGAAAGAATAAAGTATTTACAGGATGGCCATACTTCATATGATATAGTTTCATCTTTTCAGTAATACAAGGGAGTGGTTACAGGTTAGGCAAAGCTGTAATTACTAGGTTCTTTTGAAGCCTTATATATATGCAAAGGGAACTTGTAAAGTGTCATTTTATAAACAGTCTTATAGGATTTTTGCTTTCTTTTCTTTATCGATGCAATTACTTGATTTATGATAAGCATATATGACTATAGGTTAAAGTTTATTTAAATTTTATGATGCAATACTGACAAAGTCCCTTGTGTTTTATGCAGTAGTTTAGTCAACATGATATCTTTAGCAAATTGTTTTATGTTCTGGTTTTGCAACAAATGCCGTATTAACTACGTAATGGTCAATATGTAGTTGTCAGAAGGAAAATTACGTACGAAGTATAAATTGCATTTTTTTATTCCATTATTATGTTGACCTGGGTACTAGCATCTGCCATTAATTTAGATAATAATTAATGATAAGGCTGAGAACAAAATTTCAGTCAGGAAAACAATTATTTTAACAGTTGAGATGTGTACAACCAGGATTTTTTTTGAATTCTTCAACTAGGATTGTTTTAACGAGTTTAAATTATTACACAATCAGTATACACTTTTTATACTGTGAATCAGTTATAAATTATTTTTTAATACGTTTTAAAATAATTATTATATAGACTAAATTATATTTTTTATCTTCTAAAATTAGTAAATCCCTTTCTATATATAAATTAGAATATGTATTTTGCACGGAATGGGTTTTAATGATTACCTTTTATCGAGTGTTTAGTTTATTTTCTTCGTTGAGAGCATTTTTTTTTTGGGATTTTTATTTACTTCTCTCTCTTTTATTTTATTTTGATCTTTATTTTTAAAATAATTATGAAGTTTAGATGGTAAAATATTAGACATAAGCCAATCCAGTCAAATATTCGTCGATCATTTTAATATTAACAACTTTCTTTATCTTTAACTTAGAGTAATTAAAGATTTGATTATAATTATATTGTAATCGAAGATTTGTTTATAATTAGGTTTTTATAGAGCAATAACATAATTAACTTTCTACGGTATTTATTACTTTATTTAATGATAGATATGAACTCATAATCTCAAAGAGTTTGCACCCTTAGGGATTTTAAGCGTAACATCCTATTTTTTAAAATAAATAATAAAATAAATTTGTTAAATAATATTTATAATATAAGTTTATTTAATTTATTTATTTGAGCTTATAATATAAATAAGAATATTTTTAAGAAATAAAATAAAATAGAGTTTAAGAGGTGAGTTGGAAAGGAGTATTTGCATTTAGATTCAAAACTCAATCTATAGTTTTATTAAAAAAAAATAAGTAAAAGAGGGGTTATCTCATATGATGCGTCAAATTTCTAAACCCTAAATCGACGTAGAGTAAAACATAACCCGTAATGATAGAGGATCATGCTTGTACCTGAGATATCACTATCTAAGGTAAAAAGAGAGTGAAAATGCCTCACCAATGAACACATATATAAGGGGTATAGGTAGTGAGATGACTCCTAAGCCTCTCTTAGATTACAGGTTGAATTTCATTTGGTGCATGTATGGAATAAATGAGATTATTGTTGACATATTATTATATGTGTTGTGATGAATTTTGCAATCTGTTAATAAAGAGGTTGTAATGGAAAGAGGTTGTGTGAGTGTAAGACTAATAAGAATTAATAGGGAAACTAATTGGTGATTTGTAGGAAATCTCATAATTGAAAGGTGTGCCTGTTGAAGGATGATAACTAGAAAAGAAATGAGAAACTGAGAAATATAATACTTAGTAAGGAAATGATAGAGAGTAGGAGATAAGTATAATAATCATAATTGAGGAAAGATGTGAAAGTATAAAATGTAACTATATTTGTGTAATTAAAGAGGAGAAGTGAACATGATGATTGAAATGTGAAATATATTAAGTAAGAATAAAGAAGTGATGTTGATGATGAGATGAGGAAGTCCAGACAAAAGATTGGTAGTGGTGAAATCTAGGCAGGAGCTTGATATCTTATGGAGAAGTTTAGATAGAAAGGTTTAACAAATTGATGATGTTGATGTTGAGAATTGACATCATTTGTTGTGCTTGATGATATTGTATAGGAGTCCATGCATTCATGCATAGTTTCTTTGGGAGGTGGTGTGAATCTATGCAAGAAGATCTCTATGGTCTTCTACCTTGGCCTTAGGAGCTTTATGGTATGGAACTTCTAATGAGTATAGGAGGTGACCACAATTGATTGTAATGCTTCAACTGAAACCTGATAGATCTCCTATAATTGAGAGTGGATTGAGATAGTCAACCAATGTGTGGTGATTTGGTTTATTGGAGATTAGTATCACATACATATAAAGTTAGGAGCATGAGTTGTTGAATGGTGATGTGGATGATTTTGGGTTTGATGTGTTGAATGAAGTATTATGAATATTGAGAATTGAACGAATTGTATTTATGTGAGTTGCGTTTGTGTGATGTGTTAGTATGTTATCTATATGTCTTATATGTGCTTATACATGTGTTAGATACATTCTCACTCCTTTTTTTGTTTTGTAGTTGTATTTCTTGTTTGGGTTGAACACTATGTAGGAATTGATCAAGTGTATGAGGTTGAGCAAGAGGGAGACAAAGCTCGATGCTTCAATTTTATGTCATGGGTCTTGCTTTGATAGTTGACATTGGGGCAAGATGATTTTATGTTTAAATTTATGCCTTGAACTTATAGTTGTTTTATTATGTTTTTATTTTCTTGAGGTTTGGCAAAGGTTGGTTTGTGCCTCTGTTTATGATCTTATTCTTTTTCTTTCCCTTTTATAATATGATGTTTTTATTTAAGATGTGTGAACCTTTTTACATTACGAATAAAATAAATTATTTTATTTAATCCTTTATAAAGAAATGCATTTATGTAATAATACCGCATTAAATGTTTTGGGAGTATGAGTGTCACACTAAAGGTTCACACTGTTAGGGATTTTAAGGGTTCACACACATCTCCATCCAAAGAATGTTATATACCATTCTTTGAGAATTTCAAGCAGATGGATATCCCTCCCTGTCCAAAAGAGTTTTAGGTCTTATCTTTCATCATCTTCTAAGATTTGAGGGGTTTACCAACCTTCCTTGTCCAAAGGAGATTTGACATCTTTTGGAAACCCAAAAAGGTTTCTACTAGCGACAGAACTAGCCTTAGATGGTTAGGGGGCCAAATGGTCAATCATAAAAAAATCTATATAATTATGTACACGTTAAATAAACAATAAACTCTTTCAAATTAAAATTCAAAGAAAAAATGATAGCAAAAAAATATCAGAGAAAAATTATGTTCCTCATATTCTTTCAAATATAGTTTGAAAATATATGTTTGAGGAGAATTTTTATTAAAAATAATTAAGAATATATTATAAAATTCATTAACAAGACTTAAAAAATATAAGAGGAAAAAAGTAATGATTACCGTTTTTTTTTTGCAAAATAAACAATCACAAAATTAATTTAAATCAATATAATCAAACATTTTTAACATAACAATAAAAGATAATTTTTTTCCAAATATATAATTGAGATAAAAAAAATATCGAGAGAAATGTAAAGGTTATTGAGAAAGACATATAAAGAAATCTTGATAAATTTAATAAAATTATTAATTAAGTCTCATTTAATGATATATTATAAAATAGTATGTGTAGTAATTGTTATTTAATATTTTAAAATAAGATTTTTAGGAATAACTTAGTAAAAAGAAATTATGGTATGCAAGGATTTAATTTCAATTCCTTTATCACCATTATAAGCTTTCCTAATGATAAGGATAAAATAAGTTTTTCATGGGTCATTAAACTTTTTAAATGCATTATGGGGTCTTTGAATCTAATACATTATTAATAAATTGTTTGAAGCAATTTTGAGTTATACACATACAATATTGATTAATCGATTTGTAAAAAAGAGATTCACATAATAGAATAAACCATAAACAACAAATTGTTAATATTTTGTTGTTGAGTTAGAAAAAAAATAAAGGGTGAAAGAAATAATACTATTTAAATTACATATCCCATTAATTCCATTTATAACACTCTTAAGAAGAAAGTAAATGAAATTTGAAAGGTTAACTCTTTTAAATACTTTAAAAGAGCAAAGCAAAGCCCACATATATGACTATTTTTTTTAAATCAAATCTAATAAAAATAATAATAATAATAATAATAATAGTTAATTGATTATACTTTAAAAGAAATTAAAAAATTTCAAGAAGGCTATGGACTCCCTAAGGATACAAGTCCTTCTGTCCCTAGGCAAATGAAAAAAATTGTGGTGCTTCTAGTCATGTGTTCAATTTGACGCCCATAATCAAAATTTTTGAAAGGGTAATGAAGAATGTAAACACATTGCTTGCATATTATCGAGATCAAGCAAGGCAAGCAAACCTAAATATTGAACTACATATTTTTCCATTATTTATCTCATCTACTATTTGAGAAAAATTAGTAAATTAACATCCTTGAAAATTTATATTAAGTAATTGATAAAAATAATTTAAGAAAATATGAAAATTAAAAAACTTAGAATATTTTATCCATTTGTTTTTGTATGTAAATTCACTAAGTTTGAGTTTTTGAATTAATAGTCATAATCATTTGCAGTTTTTGGTTGAAAACATTCAAATCATGAATTTATGCATTTACTTATATTTGTAGAAATAATGACCGGTTAAAATTGAGATTATTATACATGTGTTGTGTGCATTTATGGCTAGGTTCTGTTTTATGTTTTCTCGCACTAACACAAACACACAATTGTTGCATGAATATCCACGAACTATTTGCATGCTAATCATAAGATAGTTGATGTGTATGTTTTTTGTTAAATAATAACTGAACTGTATCAAGTGTAGTGACATGTCAGGTTATTACACTTGAAAATGTAAACACATTTCTTATGTATTGGCAGGATCAAGGAAAACATGGAAAACCAAAATACTAAATTACATATTTGCCTAATTATTATGTCATCTACTTTTAAAATCTCACAACAAAGTATCCAAGTTGGAGATTTTAGCACAAAAACTTGAAGCTTGGGTGAAGCAGTGAAAATTTTGTAACACTATGTGTTTTAATGCTTTTATTGCGTGATAATATAATATATATTGTTATATGACGTTATGTTGTGTTGGTGGTTATTTTTAAAGCTCTAATAGTTAAGGGATTCATGAGAATTAAGTTGTTTAAGTCGAGGTTAAAGTTTGTCAATATTGGGGGAAGATATATAAAATTTTTAGAGAACTTGAATTTTATAAGTTCATTTCTTTGAATTCTATAGAGATGTTTTAGAAAGATAAGTTCTAGAGTCAAGGAAGATATTTTCTTCTTCCAACTTTACCAAGAGCATCTAAATCCCCCCATGAAGCTAAGTTTTAGTTCAAGCTAAGGAGTTGAGAATCTTAGAAAGAAGTTGGTACGAAGGGTTTCAAGATTTCTGTATCTTCTTTTCTTCTTATTTTGTGAACCAATTGAGGTAAGGAAAGTTTATTGTTTAGATCTTTTGATATCTTTAAGTTGTGTTTGATGTTGTTTAGCCTATTTATTGCTCAATTGTTATGAATTGATGGTGTTTTCTAAGTTGTGAAGTTGGGGTTCTTCAAGTATAAAGAAACTTGTGACCCAAGAAAGTTGAGATTGATGTGTTTTGTTGTTTCATGTGAGAATATGTTGAATTTATTTAGACATTCTTTGATGGTTTGCTTGTGAAGGATACAAGTAGTGGTGGCTAGATTTGATGAGAGAAGATGAATCTCCATGAGGGACATTCATATTTTCTCCTAACAAGGATGGATGCTCGCTCAACGTTCATCCAAAGCTAATGATCCTCTATTCATGATCGTATTCTTCCTCAACAATATAATTGTTGCCCAATAAGAATACGACTTTGTGGTAGCTTCTGAGAGCTAGCCCAACAAGACATAATGCGCCTAGTGTGAGAACCCAAAGGGGTTCTGGTTGGTCAACGAGTTATGATCACCCAATGAGAGGTCCCATATAATGTTTAGTTCGCTCATTGAGCATTTACCTGCTTAAGAACAAACTCCATAGGAGTTTGGTCACCTAACAAGCTAGAGTGTGCCCAACGAGGAAAACCACAAAGAGTTTTTCTCATTAAGCGAGAGTAGTTCACCCAGTATGAGCTTTAAAGAGCTCTGGTCACTTAATAAGGTTATTCCTCGCCCAACGAGAATTCTATTTTTATGAAACATATATATTATGTACATTTACATATTTTGTTGATATAAGTTGATAATGATTGAACCTAGTTCATAGGATGTTGATATATGATGATGAATTATGTTGCTTAAGTTGAAAGCAACATATTGTACGAAGTTAAAGATGTAAGTTGTATGTTGTAAGTTGTTAAGTTGTGATAAACACGTGGTGAATGACTTTTAAGTTGAAAGTTTCATAAATACTAGAGGAGAGAAAAATTATTTTAGAAATTAAAATATTCTACTGTGTGGATATAAGTTATAGTAGTTGTAGAGCCCAAAATTGAAATTTGTCAATGAGTAAGTTACCTCCCAATCATAAATTGTTTTCAAATTTATCTCCTTTAGGATTTTATGTTGAAAACAATATGGTGGTATGTTGAACCATACTTTTCATAAGCAGCCAACATGTAAGATACAAAATTGAGGGTAAAAATCCCTAACCGAGTATTAGAAAGGTGTGTAGTATTTGGAACATAGTTAGTGGACTAATTCCATATAGACTTAGTTTATGCATGTTAATACTATGGTAGGCTTATACCCAAGTTGTTCCATTCTAGACAATAGTATTGGACTTTCTTAATGTAAGTTAAAAAACCCAAGAAACCAAAATAAGTTATTTCTAGTCACCATTCTAGTTGTTTTTTTTGGTCACCATGTCAACTATTGTAGTTTGGTAGGATCAAACCACTTAGATTGCTTACTAAGTTGTAGAAGATCTCCCAAGTTGATATCCATGGCAATGCATCAGTTGCACAATTGATTTCTTTTTGTTTAATGTTGTGAAAGTATTTAAAGTTGTTGTCATGCTTTTAAGTTGTAAAGCTAACTTGTTGCTAAAGTTGTATTTGTTGTTTGAAGTTGTTTACATTCTATATATGATCATACTTGTTCTAAAAGTAGGTTAGGATTAGGTTAGAAGGAATGCCTAGTGGAAGCCATGCTAGAGATGACACTTTCTTTTGTTGAGTTGTTCTGATGCAGCATGTATATAGAGATGCTTGATTGATGCTAGGTTTATGTTTTTAGTACTGTCACATTATATGTATATGTGTAGGGATTATTTGTAACACCATAAGGAGATTGATGTTTTCAAGTCAAGTTTAGCAAGAAATATTTTGTTTTCTGTACCCTATTAATATAATTGAGTGTCTAGGTATTGTTCACATGATAATGCTATGCTAGTAAATCTTACTATTTTTCGTTGCATTGTAGTTTTATCGTATTAAGTGTATAATTGGTCGAGTTGTTACAAATTCTTTTTAACATTGATCACAAAATGTCTATCTTTTTTTTTCCTCTAGTTGAATTGAATTTAGTTACTAAATGTTATTTCATGTTCATGTATCACTTATTATACACCTGAGGAAATCTTTTAAGTTTTAAGGTAAAATAAATCTACAATTAGAGGCAAATTAGTAAATACATCCTTATAAATTTTATATTAAGTAATTGATAAATATAATTTTAAGAAAATCTAAATATATATATATATATATATATATATATATATATATATATATATATATAAACTTAGCTTACATGTCCTTTTTTTTGTTGAATATAAAATTCTCTAAGTTTGATCATTTAAATTCATAATCATAATCATTAACATATTTAGGATCAAAAACATTCATCCCATAAACTTAAGAATTTACATATCTTTTGTATTAAAAATTGCTAGCAAGAAATAGGGATTATTATGCATATCCCTTGTGCCAACAACAATGTAGATGTCATAAAGAAAGTTGTGAACTTTGGAAGGACTTTACTCATAATAGGTTATGTTGCACAAGTATGACATCGGAGTGCCATGTCCTTGAGTCTAACACTTTTTTGGAGTGGACGCGTCGCTGACATGCCTCAAACACTTCAGCGAACTATGTTCACACAAATCGGACACGTCTCCATTACGGTTACCTGCAAAATTGACGTATCTCCATCCCAGACACCTATAAATGAAAACGTCTTCATCTTGACGTGATACGAAAATTTGAGACTTTTTTAAGAAAAAGAATAAATCTAGATAAAAATAGAAACAAAGAATGGAGAATTGAGATTTTTTTTAAAAAGAATAAATCTCAATAAAAATAGAAAAAAAGAAAGGTGGGTTTGAGATTTTTTTTAAAGAAAAAGAAAAAAATCTTGATAAAAACATAAGCAAGGTAGAGAATTGTTCTTGTCTCTCCTTACTTAACCTTCACATAATAGAAAATAAAAAATCTTAACAAAAATTAAAATAAGGAAGGGAGGATTTGAGATTTAAAAAATAATTAATTTTTTTTTGTTATAGATTATGATGTCTCTTAGTAATTTATTTTTGAGACTTAGTAAGCTATTGTCATATTAATATATATTTTTTGTCATGTTATTTATATTATATATTATATATATGTTGTGTCCATGTGTCATATGTTTTTTTATTTTTCCATATCTCGTGTCCGTGTTTGTGTCATATGTTATTTATATTATATATTATATATTATATTTTTTGTGGTGTGTCCAAATTTGTGTTGCATAGATAACTGGTTAGTGGAATTTAAGAATACTTGTATGCTCTAGTTTAGACAACTTGTTGAGACTTATGTGGTGCATGGAACCATCTAAATGGCAAGTTGCATTAGATTCCATATATAGGCAAACTAACTAGTCGAATTGAATAAATTTTTTGTGCTTTTAGTCACGTGTCGAATTTGAAATCCAAAATCAAAACTTTTGAAATAAAGATTGAAAATATATACACATTGCTTGCATGTTGTCGAGATCAAGCAATGATAGAATACCCAAATATTGAACTTTGTATTTGTCCATTAGCTATATGTCATCTTCTTTTAACATCCAACAACAAAGTATTCTAATATGAGGTTCTAGCGCACAAACATGAAGTTTTTGTGAAGTAGTGATGCTTCCTTTTATCTTTGAACACAATATCTCTATTTTTTTTTACTTGTTAAATTAAATTTAGTTACTAAAAATTATTTCCAATTCATCTTTAACCTATTTTAAACCTAAGGAAATGTTTGAAATTCTTATGGTTAAACAGAGATACCATTTAAAAAAATTAGTAAATTCACATTCTTGTATATTTTTTTATATAAAGTAATTGATATATATAGTTTTAAGAAAATATGTAAGTACAAAAGTTACTATTCAATCCATTTGCTTTTGTATATAAATTTACTAAGTTTTAGCTTTTAAATTGATAATAATCATTCACATATTTTTGTTGAAATCATTTGTCTCATAAACTTAAATATTTACATATCCTTGTAGAAATGATGACAAACCAAGATAAGGATTATTTTGTATGTCCCTCATGTAGGGATCAACATACATGCCATGATGAGAGTTATGAACTTGTAAAATACTTTATTGGTAACAAGCGAGTTGAATTTTAGAATACTGGTATGCTCCTTGGTTTAGACAACATCATGAGAATTTTGCACTACGTGGAACCATCTAAAATATAAGTTACTATAGATTCTATTCTCAAGGAAACTAATAGATTCATTTTTATGTTTGATCACAATGTCACTTTCTATTTTTTCTTGTTGTATTAAATTTAATTATTAAATATTTTTTACTATTCATCCTTAACCTATTGTATATATGTGTGGCTTGTAGGGCACCTTTTTGACTTCTTGTGAAGAAAGATAATTATTGTATTATTTTACATTAATAATTAATATGCCATATAAATTATTTTATTACACGTGTAGTATTGTATCTATGGAGAATGAGAATGTTGCCAAAGAGAGAAGTTTTGACGTTGGTGAGAAGGAGGAAAACATTGCTTTTGAAAAAGATATGCAAGCAAAAGATTTAACTACATTCATGATTCCTATGTTTATAAAATCTCTAATCTCTAAATTGAATAAAAACAAAATCAACAAGAAGTTAGATTGAATTGCAACAGTAAAATAATTCACAACAAAATGATGTACACATTAATTTTTAAATGTGGCATTATTTTGTTATACAATTTAATTACATTTTCCTATGAATGTAAAATACATTTGCGTTTTCAACCAATTATAGTTCATCATTGGTATGAATTTTAAGTTTTTTATTATAAAAGTCAACAAGTTCACCACATATGATACTTTGTTATTGGATGATTTTGTACAATTATTTTACATATCTATATTACACAAATAATAATCCACAAAATCTTGAATCATAAATAAATATATTTTTTTCCAATAATAAAAAATTAAAGCATTTTGTATGCCTAGAAGAAGAAATCTAGCAAGTTATTATGGTCAAACAAATCTAATATTTGAGATAAATTAGTAAATTTACATCTTAAGTAATTGTTATTTATGGTTTTAGGAAAATCTAAAATTAAAAAAACTATCATAGATTCCCATTAAGTTTTGTATATAAATTCACCATGTTTGAGCTTTTAAATTCATAATCAAATTCGCTCAAATTTATTGGAAGAAAATATTTATATCATAAACAAACCATTTACATATACTTGTAGAAATAATGAATAACGAAAATAGGGAATATGTGTGTGCCTTATGCAAACATCAACATAAACATCATGATGAGAGTTGTGAATTTGGGCAATACTTTCATGATAATAGGTTTGTTGAATTTGAGAGCGCTTATAGACTCTTTGGGTTAGCCAACTTGTTGAGACTCATACGCTGCGTGGAACCAACTGAAAGAGAAGTTGCTGCAGATTTCATTCTCAAGGAATCTAGCATGTGGAGAAATGAACCAGTTTATGGTGCTTTTGGATATGTGTTCAATTTGACATCAGAAATCAAGTATCTTGAAAAGGAGTTAGAAAACGTAAACTCATTGCTTACATATTATCAAAATGAAGCAAGGCAAGCGAATCCAAATTCTGAAGCAGGTATTTCTCAAATAGTTATGTCGTCTGCCTCTACCATCCCACAACAAAGTATCCAAGTTGGAGGTTCTAGCACACAAATTCCTTTTTTGGGTGAAACAATAAGACTTCTTTTTATCTTTGATCATAATATTGCTAAATATTTTTTTCTTGTTTAAAAAGATTTACTTATTAAATATCATTTCTTACTCATCCTTAACATATTGTATACATGTATGGCATGTGGACCTTATGTATGATAGCCTTTCGATTTTTGAAAATAAAGGAAAATCAAGGTGTTATTTCATTATATTGTAGATATTGATTCTATTTTTTTTTTATTAATTTCTTTAATAATATGTTATGCAACTTACTGTTTTATACACACAGTATTGTTGCATCTAAGGAAAATGAGAATTTGTCACAATTGAAATATTTTGATGTTGACGAGAAAATCCTTTTGTAAAATATATACAAGCAAAAGATTAAACTTCATCCATGGTACCAAAGTTTATAACATTTCTACATTGAAGGGAAACAAAATCTACTATGTATAAGTTAGGAGCAATATGGCAACAATAAAATAGTTCTTGACAAAATAAAGATCGATTTATATGAAATTTTTTAAATGTTTTGTTATATTATATAGTTTAATGACAATGTTCTATGAATGTAAAATACAATCACATTGTTAAACAATTAATTTATCTATTGGTATGAATTTTTAGTTATTTATTTTAAAAGTCAACAAGATCACTATACAGGTTGATTTTTTATTGGATGACATTGTAAAATTATTTTGCAACATGAGTACATAGCCTACTTTCTATATTTTATGATGAAAATGTTAAATTAAACAACTATTCTTTTTTCTTTTATCTCTCTCAATTTGATGATATTTCTATAACATATATTAAATTCACAAAGATACAACTATTACAAATTTATTTATTGTTTAAATTAATGAAACAATATTGTGGTCAAAATATTCAAATGATTTTAATCATAAAACATGTCAATTCAACAACTCCTAAGTAACATATTAATTGATTCATTTTTTGCTTGAAGTTATGTGTGTGTATGCACGCACACACATAAATATTAACTATAATAAATTGGTTTTAAAAAATTACAATATAGATTAAATTGAGTTTTATTAATTGTGAGTATCTTATGTTTATGAGTTAATGATAACTAAAAACAAATATTAAAATGGCAAAAAATGTATAAATGTTTTTATTAAGCAAATAATCATTCACTTGAATAAAATTTAAAGCATTTTATATGTCTAGCACAAGAAAAAATATTTGAATTTTTTAAGGTTAAACAAATGTATTATTATTTTAGATAAATTAGTAAATTCAAATCCTAAATTTTTATATTAAGTAATATTTAAATATGATTTTAAGAGAATCTAAAATTCACTAAGTTTTAGCTTTTAAATTCATAATCATAATAATTCAGGTAGAAAATATTCATATCATAAATTAAAGCATATACATATGCTTGTAGAAATAATGAATGTGAAAGTAGGAATTATTATTCATGTGCCTTATGGTGAAATCAACATAGATGTTAGGATAAAAGTTGTGAGCTTGGGTAATATTTTCCTAATAATAGGTCAATTTATTTGGAAAATGCTTCTAAGCTATTTAGTTTAGCCAACTCATTGAGACTTATGCATTGTGTGGATCTATCAAAAAGGCAACTTGTTAGAATCCTTCGTTAGTTAGAATCCTTTCTTGGTTAGAACCCTATGTGGGGTACCTTATCTAAGATGTTCATTTACCTTTAAGATCAACAACTAATCCCACAACTATCACAAAAAATTTCAGTGTGCTTTGTTTTTACTCATAAGTTTTTTGAGAAATTTTTTAAAAAGTCATCCATCCCTAATTAAATTGCTTCAAGGCAAGCATGTTTATCTATGGAATTCTTTACTGAAAAAATACCAAAAAGTAGATGTGTAACAACCCGCCATGGTCCATACACTTAATGAGATCGCACTAAAAATTGTAAATTAAGATAAATAATAAAATTAGATAACTCATAATTACAAAAACATAAACATTATATATATAAGAATAATTAAGTTTTTAAGTATTAGTATTTATACAGTTATCCAAAACTACTATCTCCTAGTGCCAGTCAAGCACAAAACTGTTACCCAAGGTGGTAACTCTAACACTAGGCACCAAAAAAATCCACTTCTAGTAACAAACTCAGTCAACAGCTCCAACCTAGCACTGATCTGCTCCCATACACCGTATGATCATAGCAGTCCATCCACATGGAAACAGAAGGGTAAGCTAGAATTCGATAAACAACCACACAAGTATAGGGAAAAACACTATACTACTCATTCATCCAATCCTCATCACAAACAACCATACAGTTCAACATAAAAACACAACTCATTCATACAACTTAGAAGCAACTTTAGTACAACAACAACAACAACAATATACAACTTAATATTTAATGCGTCGTCACGCATGTACAACTGGGAGATCTCCAACAACTGAAGTTGAGCAGTCTAGGTGGCATAAACCCTACCAAATCCAACGTTTGACCTATCTCAACCAGGTCAGGTATAGAACAACGTTAGGAACTCCGAAGAGAACCAGGTATAGACAACAATAGGCAATTTCTCAGGTGTGCCACTTAGATTCGGAGGTCCGGTACTACTGTCAGGACAGAAGGGTTTGGGTATGAGCCTACCACGACCTTGGCTAGCTTCACCAATCCACATGTGGAGTTAGCCCACCCACTGTCCTCCAAGTACCACGCACCCTCCAGTATCTAGTCAAAGATTACATCTCTAATTAGATACCTTACTCAAATTGGTCATTCAACCATGACATGGATCGACTATTTCCATGTCGCCCACACAGTACTAAGAGATTCAACTTTAAAACAACTTTCAACTTTAAAACAACTTTCCACTTATCACCTTAGTACTATGTATCTCAACATAGGACATATATCTTCACCATATGTCCCCAACTTTTCAACTTTACAACAATAGACATATTAACAACTTCACAACAATAGACAACTTACAACTTTAAGCAACTTACAACAATAGGAAACTCATACAACTTTAAACAACTTTTACAATAATACACTACTTCAACTTATGCATCTCAACTTATCAATAATTCAACAATAAACAACATAAAACAACTTAGTTTCACAACGTATAACAACTTTAACAACATCACATATTATCAACACTCAACATATGAACAACTTAAGTTAACAACTACTCAATCCACAAAGAACATCTTAACCATTTTCAAATAAAACAATGTATGAAGCTTCCCTAACTCTCCTAAAATTAAACAACCTACACTCTAGCTTCCCTCACCTGAAGATTGGCTCAGATAGCCAAAAACTGAACAAAAGTAGAATTTCCCTTCGAGACTCAACTCGGAACTTCAATCCACCCAAATCAAGCTTTCTAATCTGTATTTCAAGAAATGACAGAAGGAATTAGTGGTCTAGAGGAGAAAAGGAATCATACAGAGAAATTTGGGAGAGAAAGGAGCTCACAGACCCAGAGACCTTCTCTCTAAAAACTCACATTCTCCTCAAGGCCCTCAACCCCTATTTATAGACTTTCCAGAGTGGCCAGAACAGCCTGTACCGAATCTGGAACGGCCCTTTCTGTATCTCTTTGTCATGTGTAAAAACCACATGCAGAATGGCCCGTTCTAAAATCAGAACAGCCCGTTGTGGAACTCATCCAGAACAGCCCGTTCTCCATCCAGAACGGCCCGTACTCCCCCTCCAGAACGGCCCGTTCTCCATCCAGAATGGCCCATTCTCCAACCAGAACGGCCCGTTCTACAACCAGAACGGCCCGTTCTCAACTATGATTTACAGGTCAATTTAATAGGTTGGAACGGCCTGTTCCAAATTGGGAACGGCCCATTTTGGGCTACAAAATCACCTATATTGGGCTTTTTAAAACAACTTGCTACTTACAAGATGCATATTTTTGGTATAGGTAGTATTAATAACTTCTTTAAGTTATCCTTAATTGTATAGTCTCTCAACTATACAAATCTTTAGATCCCTCTCTTTCTAGTGTATCGGGGTTTGTACAAGCCCACCAACTTTCGCTTGGTTCGACCCTGAATCACACAATACTAGGAGATGGGACATGCTTTGATATCATTTGTAAAACCTCACACATTTGATGTCTAAGCAACTGCACTCCATGACACTTTGCACTGTGACATTTCACTCAATTTCTCATTAGATAGAACCTTTCACCTGTTATAACCCTTCGTTTGTGAGATGTTTATCCGCCTTTAGGATCAACAATTGACCTCATAAATCAATATAAGACTTTTTAGTGTGTTTTGCCCTCACTCACACATTTTCTAGAAAACTTCCCAAAATGTCACTCATCCCTAAATTGCTTAAAGTCAAGCACGTTTAACGATGGAATTGTTTAGTGATGAGTACTGAAAAATAGATATATCTTGTTGGTATAAATAGTACTAGTTAATTCCTTTAAGCATCCTCGACTATACAAACTTACAACTATACAAACCTTTGAATCTTTCTCTTTCTAGTGTGTTTGGGTTGTTATGCAAGTTATTGCAAATTCCATTCTCAAGGAAGCTAACATGTAGGAATTAGACATGTGTTCAATTTGACATTTGAAATAAAGTCTTTTGAAAGAGAATTAGAAAATAACAAAAACAAATTAGTTGCATATTATCAAGATCAAGAAAGGCAAGAAAACTCAAATACTTAAGCGTGTATTTTTCCATTGGTTATCTTAAATGTCTTTAACATTCCATAACAAAGTATTCAATTTCTAGGTTTTAGCACACAAATTTTATGTTTGCATTAAACATTAAGACTTTTTTTTTTATCTTTGATCGCAATATTTCTATCTATTTTTTTTTCTTGTTGAAATAGAATTAGTTATAAAATATCATTTCCTCCTCATCCTTAACATATATTTTATACATTTACAGCTAGTAACCTTAAGCAAGATAACTTTTTAAGTTCTTAGGATAACGGACAACCATGCTATTGTTTGATTATATTCTAGATATTCATTCAAATTATTTTTATTAACTTGCTATCCAACTTACTTTTTTCCACATGCAGTGTTGTTACATCTAATAAGAATGAGAATGTTACACATGAAAGATATTTTGTTTGATGTTGATGCCATAGAGGAAAACATTTCTTTTGACAAAAATATACAAGCAAAAGTCTAAACTACATTCATGATGCCTAAGTTTAAAAAATCACAATTAACTACAAACAAAAGCTACTATGTATAAGCTAGGGGCTATATTGCAACAATAAAATAGTTCATGACAAGATAAATTATCTTTCTTTCTTTCTCTCTCTCTCTTTCTCTCTCTTTCTCTCTCTCTCTCTCTCTCTCTCTCTCTCTCTCTATATATATATATATATATATATATATATATATATATATATATATATATAGGGAGGGATTCCTTACTTCAAGAGTAATTTCTGATAGTGTTACTCCATTCAATAACTCATGATCTACATTAAATTTGAATGATCCAAAAGTTAAATTTAAAGATCCAAAAGAATAAATCAAGTTGACAAATTTTAAAAAATTTGAAAATTATTTGATTATTTGTTATATTATTTCAAATTAGTGTGTATTCAAAAAATTATATTATATCTTAATTTGAATCTATATAACAAAGTATCGTACAGTTTTCAAACTTTACAAAAATTTATAGAAGTAAAATTCTAAACTACATTCATTATGCCTAAGTTTATAAAATTACAATTAACTACAAGCAAAAGCTAAAATGTATAAGTTAAGGGCTATATTGCGACAATAAAATAGTTCATGACAAGATAAATTATCTCTCTCTATATATCTATCTATCTATCTATCTATCTATCTATCTATCTATCTATCTATCTATCTATCTATCTATCTATCTATATATATATATATATATAAACACATCAATGTAAATAGTTTATTTTTTTTTACATCTTAAATACATTTATTTTTTCTATTTATAACTACAATAGATTAAATCAAGTTTTATTAATTGTAAAAATATTATATTTAAATGAATTAATGATAAATTAAAACAAATATTAAAATGTCATTCAAATGTATACATCTCTATATTATACAAATATAGATTCACAAAATCTTGACTCATAAATATATATTTTACTTTTTTGTAAACAATCAAAATTTAAAGTTGTTTGTATGTTTAGCAAAAGAAATCTTTGATGTTTTTAAGGTCAAGAAAATCTATTATTTTGAGATGAATTAGTAAATTCACATCTTGAATTTTTTTATTAAGTAATTATTAAATATAGTTTTAAAAAAAATCTAAAATTAAAAAACTACATACATTTTCTTTTGGTTTTGTATATAAACTTGGTATGTTTGAGCTTTTAATTTCATAATCGTAACCATTCTCATATTATGGTAGAAAACATTCATATCATATACAAAAGCATTTTCATATCCTTGTATAAATAATGAATGAAAAATAAATAGAGATTAATATGCTCATGCCTTTTGTAAACATTAACATAGAGATCATAATGAGAGTTGTGAGCTTAAGTTAAGAATTTTCTAGTTATAGGTTAGTTGAATTTAATAATTCTTATAGGCTCTTTGCCCAATCTTTTGGGTTACATGGGACATGTGTAATCATCTAGAAGGTAAGTTGCTACAAATTCCATCTTGAGAGAACCTAACATGTTGGGAAATAATTCAATTTATGGGTCTTCTAAACACATGGTTTAATTTGACATCTAAAATAAAGTCTATTGAAAACGAATTAGAAAATGTAAACAAATTGCTTATATACTGTTGAGATCAATCAAGGAAAGTAAACCCAAATATTAAAGCAAGTATTTCTTTATTAGTTAACTCATTTTCCTCTATCATCCAACAACAAAGTATTGAAATTGGAGGTTCTAGCACACAAATTTCAAGTATGCATGAAACATAAAAACTTCTTTTTTATCTTTGATCACAATATCACTATCTTTTTTTCTTATTTAAATAGGTTTAGTTACTATCAATTCTTATTCATCATTAACTTATTGTATACATGTGTGGCATAGGAACCTTATGCAAGACAACCTTTTGAATTCTCATGATAATAGAAAATCAAGGTATTATTTTACTATGATCTGGGTATTCATTATAATTATTATTTTATTATTTTTTTTATAATATGTTGTGCAACTTACTTTTTTACACTTGTAGTATAGTTACACATAAGAAGAATGAGAATGTTGTACAAAAGAGAGACTTTGACTTTGACAAGAAAGAGAAAAACACTACTTTTAATAAACATACTCAAATAAAAAAAATTATATTCATGAATCCTAAGTTTATAAATTCTCTTGATTAAATAAAAATAAAACCTATAACAAGTTAGCTGCAAATCCCAAAATTAAATAGTTCATGACAAAATGAAGATGTACACATTAGTTTTCAAATATTTTTTTTGTTATACAATTTAATGAAAATGCATAATGAATGTTAAATACTTTTACATTTTAATCATTGGTGTGACTTTTTTTTATTAGTTATTGTAAAAGTCAACAAGTTCACCATACATGATGATTTGAGATTAAATAACAATGTAAAACTATTTTACATTGTTAGTGCATAACCTATTTTCTATATGTTATAAAGGAAATGCTATGTTAAACAACAATTCATTTCTATTTTTCTCTCTTAATTAGATTATATTGCTATGAAACATGTCAACTCCATAAAGATACATCTTTCTTTTGCAAGTTTACTTATTTATTTTTTAAAATTAATGTCACAATACTTTTATTTGTAGTAATTTTCTTTAAATGTATATTAAATTATGTACATTTAAAAATATAAGATTACAAATATATTATTTATACATTTAAAATGATTTAATAATAATTACTAAAACATGAGATTGTGCACACTCTTTCCTTAACACGGGGAATTTAGTAAAAATGTAAAAGTTTAACATGGAAATGGTTGAGAGAATGGGAACAATCTAAACTTGAATCATTATAACTCTCAATTTGGGCAAAACATTACTTGACAAGACAACTTGGATACTTAAAAAGGTAGTTTTCAAGGGATGGTATTTAGATAATCTTTTTCATGGGAAATCAAATGTGTATCCCATGGTAAGAGCAACACGCACAACAACAATATTTCCAACGTGTAGATACCTGTGTAAAACCATTAATAGAAAAAAAAATAATTTAGTATATGACTAAAAAACTTGAAAGGATGACAAAACACCTATGGAAAAGAAATTAATTTAAAATGTAAAAATATTTCATTATATCATTAGATTTTAGAATTTTGCTTTCAATGCTCATATTTTACACCCACCATATGTTCTAGAACACCCATAATAGAACATATATGACGAGTGGGACATTTAAAAAGATGAGTGCAAGAAACAATTCTTTGTATTATAAATCTTGCTAAGAGATAAACATACCTCTCTTTGACAGGCTCACAAAGTTTATAGCAATCACAAAACCTTTGTAGTCTCACATTCTCTAAAATTGTAGTAACTCGATTTTATGTTGGTGGAGAATGACATAGCAATAGAATAACATTTTCATTGAAACAATGCATAATAATGCATGTAGTAGAACACAACCAAGAGAATAAGGTACCCAAGGTATGCTCGTCGGTTTAGGGTTCTTGGGGATGGTAAGGCACTAAGTTATGGAGACTCAATGCGACTAGGGAATATATATATATATATATATATATATATATATATATATATATATATATATATATATGAGGAGGGTTATAATAACACTGATGTAATTTTTATTAAGTATTACATTGCTCAATAACTTTGTATTAAATATGAATGTTGTAAATTCAACCGTTAGATTGAAAGTTCATATTACTTTATGTTTATATCAATTTTTTTTAAAATTGAACAACAACTTGAAGGTAATCAAAGTATTCATATTTTAGTATATTTTGAAATGTATATATTACGTCATAAGGTACTAATTTTAGTCGTTGTGAGGTATCTAACACCTTCCCAACACGTAATTGACCACCTTACTCAACTCTGATTTTGAAAACCATTTCTTTTTTTGCTATTTTAAGCAAAATATTGGTGGTGACTCCAATAACCTTTTTTAAAATCATTGATAGATGTTTAGTCTGGTTATTGAGCATTCTAATGTTGATGAGATTTAAAAATGGAAGTCAAACAAGCAATCTAAAAGAACCTAATTTTTCTTTTAGGTCGGGTTCCGATAGATAGTGACTTCGTTGGGGAATGGCCAAGAGGGTCAGGCCCATTTAGTGACGTATTTGTTAAGAAAACAAAGCTTTGATTAAAATTTTTACCCTTACATTGTTTGTAAATAATTGTTAAATATGGCTATAATAATTGCTCTTTGTTTAATTTCCACACTTGTTTGGAAAATAAACTATACACAACTCTTGCACACAACAGTTCCTTCTATTTCCGGGGGAAAGAGTGGAATATCCATAGGGAGTGGGTGACATACAACCGACTGTAGATGGGTCTAGCTACCCACAATTCGTTGTTAGAAATCATCACTCAAGGTGATAACTGGTTACTCTAACTCGATGCACTAGATGGACCTTAGTTGTCTGCCAGTTGAGAAAGGTGAATGTCTTAAAATACGATAGACAATATCTACACTATAAAGGAAGGCCCAAATTGATTTTGAAAGATACTATGGTAGGGTCGTCACTTTGATGAAAATTTCTGTTGACATAACCCATATTGGAACCTAGTTTGTACTACTTACAAAAGCTCACTAGAATGAAAATCCATAAAAGATGTTCTAAGCAAAAATTAGAACAAGTTATAAGCTCACTAAGATAAGGGAGAGCAAGCAGTGCAAGTTTAGGAACTAATAAAGCATGATTTACATAGACATCAGCCACATTTTAGCTTCTTTAAAATTTTGCAATACTGTCAAAATTTGTTAAAAAGCATTAAGCATTCATCGATAAACAAATTAATAAAACTAACATTTGTCAATTCTTAACTGTCTTTGCATTCTGTACTACATTCATTTAGAACATATCCTTCCTTCTAAATAAAGAAGTAAGAATAAAAAAGAGAAGTTTAACCTATGCGCGTTAATCAGAAATAATGGAAAATAAGTCATTAGTAATCAAGCCTGTACGTTAGAATAGGATAAGCTTAAAAGTTGAATTAGATATGATCTGAAGGGGTAAAAGGCAAAGCTTGCCAAAATATTTGATGATCAAAATGTTGAGTTTATGAGAAAATTGTGCCATGGGTTTACAAAATCCAAGCGTCATCAGCTACAGACTCATCCAATGTCGTTGGGGTTGGAGGAATAACTAGGAGTGGTCAAGTTTACACTCCTAGCGAATTGTAAGCTATTACCTCCAAAAAGAAAAAGGAAAAAAGGAGAGGAACCTAAGGAGGAGGATGAATTCCTCAAAAACATAAGGCGGAGTGAATATGAAGGACTGTACACGGTTAGAAGAGCTTTTTTTTACCAAGATAATTCAAATACGGAGAAGAAGCATTATGCTTGAAGGCATTACTTGAGCTCATTAGAACGAAAACTCGTAACAGGCGTTGATGGAACTAGGTAGGAAAGATGAATTGATGATTCTCCCTAGCCTTGCTCCTCATAAGATCTTCATCCTTGATTGTGATTCCGGAAGAGAAGATGAAGAAGAATTCGGATTTGGATTGATTCAAACCAAAGAAGGAAGCACTCAAGCTTAGGTGAGCAAAGGATTGCTCACGGATTTCCCTAGAAAGTGAAGGAATTCCTAGAACTAAGCAATGAGCTTTGGGTGACTTTGAGAGAAATTTGGCTGAAGTGAATGTTCAGAAATCTCATAAAGGTTCAAAGTGAATACAAATGTGAAGGAATAGACTTAAATAGGCAACTAACCAAGCCAAAGTGGCGCCAAGTTCAAATTTGAACTTTGGCGCCAAGAATTTGAATTTTGAATTCAAATTCTTTGGGATGCCATGTGCTGAATGTGAATCATGGCTAATTAAGCTTCATTTAGAGTGGATTTAAGATGCATTTGAGTGTGCACATGTGCAGCCACCCTTGGCTAAAACGTGTGACTCAAATTCAACTTAAATGCATGCTAACTGAAACCTAATTTAAGCTAGTTTTGCCTTATTAAGTATTCCTCCAATATTCCTACTCTAATGAGCTAAATACAATGGAAAAACATATACAAATAAAAGGAAATAATAAAATAAACAAAATGAGCCCAAAATTGGGTACCAAAATTCCAAAGGCCCATAAAGCCCAAAAATAGGCCAATAAGCCTATGGCCCAAAAAAATGCTAATCTATGTGGTCCAAAATACAAGACCAAAATATATGAAATCTATACTAATATAATATATACAAAATAGAAGAAAATGGGTATCTCAGGGTATGGCCCATGTGAGTAGTACCTTGGGCCTCCCAAGCCCACCGGGCCCATTGGACTTTGACTTGCCCAAATCTTCATGTCTAGCCCATTCCTCTTGGATCCTTCAATGTGTCATCTCTTGCCCTCCTAGGCATGATTCCATCAGGAATTCTAGGAAAAAGTTAAGGTAATAAAAAAGCCCGCCAAATAAGGGTCTTAGGAAAAAAAAGGCTAAAAAGACTAATAGGATGCGTCTTATGTAAAAGTTAGAAATAAAAGAATAGGAAAAAAAACAATGCTCACTCGAGCTGAAAACTGAAAGGAAGCTCGAGTATTCCTTTTAAGAAGTAAGATTTTATGAAAATTCTACTCCAATATCTGTTATTAGTCCTGCCTACAGTGGCCTCCTAGGAAAGGCCATGGATACATCAAAGCGCGAGCTATACCTTCCACATTCCACCATAAAGTTATGTTCGTGGTGGATGGAAAATGATAGGGCTTAGGATATGAGCCAGCCTTAGCTTCAAGGGAGAAGGAATTGAAGAATCTCTCTTTGCAAAATATTTTCTAAAGCGCTAACATTCAAACATAAAAAAAACCAGCTCTAGTGGTTAGGTGGACCGAACCTCTCTAAAGGGCACCCTCCCTCTTCTTCTCTGCGTATGAATCATGAACTCAAGGCATACCCAGACCCTCGAGATACGTTAAATGGGCACATGTAAATCAAAACACTATCTTGATGCCATACATCTATTTTGTTTCTCTTCTTTCTTCATACATCTACTCTAAGCCTCATTAATAAACCTTAAATGAGCGAGTATACTCGTGATTGGAACCTCATTAGAAATAAAAATTCAATATGCATTAAAAAATAATAACGCATAAATATCAATTAGACAAACTTAGCATGACTTGTGGATAAGAATCCAAAATAATGAAATCAATACAAGGGACATTTCCTTTTTAATGAAAGAATAAGTGGTGATTGTTTCACAAATGATGGGAAAAAATAAAAACCTACTAAGACAAAAGTCTTAAAATCACAAAATAAAGGCAAAGGCCCGACAAGAAACCCACTAAGGGGATTGCGCAAAAATTAGGATAAAACCCGCTAGGAAACCCACAAAAAGGGGTAACTCAGGTAAAAATTAGGGTCAAAAGAAAAGTCTGCTAGAAAGCTTACAAAGGGGGTGACCTAGGAAAAAGTTAGGACACAAAAAGCAACATCCCGAGCTAAAAATCGAAAGAAGACTCGGGAAGATCATCAGATCAAAACACAATCCCAAGTCATTGCTAAAATTAATAAGCTAATGCGGAAAATGATTTTCCTATTTTGAGTATGCTTGCTCATCAATTTAAATGTCAGCCTACCTTGGCTAGCCATGATTTTAAAAACAATTTTGAAACATCCTTCTGAACAAACCTTTTGGAAAATCAAAGATATCCCTTTCTTTTTCTTCTCTTAACCTATATCGCATTAAGATAGTATTGAGAAATACACGGAGTATGCAAGTGAATACTCACGGAGAGAGGTTGGAGGAGTCCTAGAACGAGTCTAGGAAAACTTGATCTAAGGAGCTAACAAATCATATCTTGTACAAGCAAGGAATAGCCAAATTCTACAAACCTCAGGTTCAAGGAGGAACACCTGATAAAAGTGGATTTGGCACGGTCAAGGCTAACAAACCTCACTGATGATTAATGCGCATAGATTAATTTCTTGAAAGTAAAAAAATAATCTACATTTTTAAATATAGCATAGAAGCATTAATGCATTGCATGCATATGGCACAAGTGTGCACAAAAGGGTATAGTTTACCACGCAAATAATAATAATAATAATAATAATTATTATTATTATTATTATTATTATAATAACAATAAAAAAGGAAAAAATTCAATCCATTCCTGCTTTGCATTCTTTTGCATCCTTGCATTCTTTGCTTGTGCTCACTATGGATCATGAGAAGTCATCAAGCTAGAGCACCCACAAAAGTCAGAAAACTCAACAGCCAAGCAAGGCCACATGAGCTAAAACCATATCAACAAAGGGGCGTTAGAAGCCTAGCGCAACAGGGGCACTCCTTAAAAGTGGTTCCATAACGATATGCGAAAAATCACTAAGCAAGAAAGGGGCATGTTAGTAGCAAGACAAAGAAGAACTTGCTAAGGAAGAATAAGAAATCTTATAGGCATGAAAAGGCCACCCAGCTAAAGGGTCAAGAGACCAATTAAAAAGAAAATGAATCTCAAGCATTTGCTTTCCCAAAGAGAGATTTCATAATGACATAGGTCAAGCTTCAAACCTAGAAGGTTAGCTGAATCAAGGATGATTCAAGAGAATGTTAAGGCCAAGGATGGCTTATAGAACACCAAAACTAGTAGTGGCTCCAATACTCATTAATAATGCTCCAACAAACACCATCGTTGTGGAGAAGGGATCTCTTCACCATTAGCGACTGCAAATAAAAGCCAAAAATGAAACAAAAAATAAAAAAAGCTAATAGCAAGAAAAAAGTTAAGCTTCAAACATGTTGAAAATCAGAAGCATTGAAAAAGGAAAATATATATAATTCAGAAAAAGACAAAGCTAAATAAAAAATATATAAAGAAAATTCCCTAACAAAAACTACAAAGTCAATGCCAGACTAGTAACCACTCTGGCTACCGGATATCAAAGATCCAAACAAGGAGTAGAGATTGCCATATCCTCCCCAAGTGAAGTATTCAACTCAAAATAGCCAAGAAGGCTACTGGATAATCAGATCCAACGCAAATAGGTGAAACGGCTCGGTTCACCAACATCCCTAATATAGCTCATATTAAGCTTGAAGAGGCTTTGGTAAAAAAATACTTAGTTAAAATCCCTAGTGTACGTGATTGTATAGATCAAGCTTGAAGAGGCTTCAGTCAAAGAATACTCAGCTATAGATTTCCCACAATGGGACAGACCAAGCCTAAAGAGGCTTTAGGGAAAAATACTGATATTTTAGACTGCACAGTCTCAATTGGACCAACCTATCAGAGGCAAACAATTAAAACACTAGGGGGCATCTAGAGCATCCCCATACAGCACCAATGGCCATTATCTTAGCAATAGAGCCAAGTAAGAATTAACAACCATGTGGGCTACCACGGCAAATTTGAGCATACCTAGTAAAGTAGAATGATAACCGGGTAACTTGGCACAGGAAGAGATACCTAATCAAGTTAGATTGACAACTAGGTAAAGAAGACCCATACAAGCAACATTCGGCTAAAGAGTGGCCTCTTCCCCAACAACGCATACCAAGCCTAGAGAGGTTTCATCCCAAATAATACTCAAAGCACCGTATTCCCCTAGTGGAAAGAACCAAGATTGGAGAGACTTTAGTAAAAGAATACTTGAATTTCATAAGCAATTTATCCCGTCAAAGTAGCCAAAATTTTGGCATCTTCAACATTGATTACTCAGTTCAGTAGAACTTACAGAAAGCACTCCTTCCCCAATGGGTCAGCCAGGATCCTACTCAACAAAGGGCCAATTCTCATACCATCGTCCTTGTTCGAATCCTTTTCCTAAAGCAAGAGGCATTATGGTTAAGTAGAACCATTTGTAGCCCTGGAGAGGCCGCACAAAAATACTCAACCTTGTAAGCCGGGAGAGGATGCATAAAAATACTCAACCTTGTAGGCCTGGAGAGGCTATATAGAAATACTCAATGGTCAACGAGAATCGCTAATCCTCATCCAGCCTGGAGAGGCTGAGCACAAGGAATTCTCAAACCCCTAGTAGGCTTGGAGAGGTGATAAGTGTTATGATTTCATTAAGTTTATGGCCTAATTTGAAGCAATTATCTCAATTTTCTTTGCTTTAGATCTTGTTTTTAACTCAAAACATATCTAAATTGTTAGGTGATCACATTTTCTCTTTGAATCATGTTTTTAGGTAACATATAAGTATTTGGTTGTTGTTTTGTAGTTTAGGAGAAAGCTAGGAAAAAAGGAAGGAAGCAAAGGACAAAGTAGTAAACTCAAAGCAGAAGGAATTTTTGGTTAAGTCTCTTGGCTAAGCCTCAGATCCACGCTTAGCCTCAGCTTGGTAGAGAATCACTAGAACAAATTTCAACCCTCAAGCTGAGCGTGGAATTGGCGCTGAGCGTGAGAGTCCCAAAACATCATTTTTTTCCAGACCTAACCTTCATGCTTAGCATGGCATCTCACGCTTAGCGTGAATTGTGCTGACATGTCATTATTCACATAAGATAAAAGCTTTTATGACCTAAAATAGGGATTTTTTCGAGGATAGAAGAAGAGGAATCATTCTTGGAGTCTGTGTGGCGGCTGGAGAGCTCTGGAACCTCCAAGATCAAGTTTCTTCCTTTCTTCATCATTTTTTAGAGTTCTACATGTCTATGTGTAGCTAATCTCACCCTTGTTGGGGTTTGATGTAACTAAACCCATTCTCATGTGTAAACTCTAAGTAATCAATCTCAATTGTTATTCAATTTTATTGCTCTATTTCTATGCATAATGCTTGTTATGGCTTGATCACCCTTCACTTGAACTCGAGGTTTTTAAGAGATTGAGAAATGATTTTAAACCTTTGAAATGAAATAGAGCATCTAATGGTGCTTATTGCTAGAGATAGAGTAAATACCATTAGTCTTTCTTAAGCTCTAGTTTTTAAAGTTGGTTTCTTGGTTAAACTATGCAAGATATTGATAGTTTAAGTTAGCAACTTAGATGCCAACTTGTAAGAGATTAGGGTTGGTTATTTTTTAGAGTGATTGATAAATTTTGAATGATGACTATTGTGAGCTTAGTGATAAACATGAGAGGAATGTTTAGTGAAGTCAAACCCCAACATTTATTAATATTGCTTTAAAATCAAGCTTTGCACCCTAAGTGTTTGCAAAAATACCAAAAAGAATTCTTATTTCTTGCTTACATTATTTACTGCAACAAATTAAACTCTTATGGTTTTTCGGTAGCTTAGTTAGTATAACAAGTGAATTTGTAAAGTGTTGCGCAAGTCCCTTGGGAGACGATACTCATACTTTAATTGAACTACTTATACGATTTGGTACACTTTCCAAGGGAGATAACAAGAGGCTGCATCAAAATACTCAGCACCCTAATGAACTTGGAGAAACTCGATAAAGATGAACTCAGATTGCTCAAGCCAAAGCACATCAACAGATCTGGCCAAGCAACAGTATCTACACCCAGCTTGGAGATGGTTATACAGAATACTAGACCTTTAGAGAATCTGCTAGCGTTAGATATCTAAAGACCCAGAAAGATACGTATCTATTTCTTTACTTTCCTCTGAAATAGAAAGCACTGGATCTTTTCTATACGAAGCACAAGTAAATAAGGGCAACTATAGACATCAGTTTCTGTTTGAGATGAGAATCCAAAGATGAGAAACTTCTAAACCGAGAGAAATGACCCTCAAGAGACCTTGAAGACTCTAAAATGCCTCAAAATGGAGCAGGAGGCCTCCGAAAGACATTCTAAGGGTCAAAAAACCAAGAACCAAGCTTAGAGGCATGAGAATGATCATTTTGGTCATGAAAAAGGTTGTTCCCATGATTAACCACAATGGTCATTTTTATGGTGAGTATGGTCGTTCCAATTTGAATGTTCCTATGCAAAATGAGGTTGAGAACGACCATTATGTTAGTCAAATAGCCTCATATAACTTAAGAGAGGGGGGTGAATTAAGTTTTCCAAATTTTCCTCTTATAAAACTTTTCCGAATTACTTTCTTACAAATTCAATTCCTTAGAAAAATTTATATGTAAAGAATGAATGATGATGCAAAATACTCAATCACAATTAATAACAAGTAATTAAAAGTGTAGGGAAAGAAGAATTCCAAACTCAATTTTATACAAGTTTGGCCAATCCTACCTACGTTCAGTCCTCAAGTCTCCCACTTGAGATTTCCACTATTCTTGTAAACCTTACAAGACTTGAATCCTCCAACACCTCGGAACTCCCTTTCCTTGTGTTGAGATTCAAAAACCAACAAGGAGAAAAACCCTTTCTCCTTCACAGATCCAATGATCAATTTGGAATTACATAATAACTCTCTTTTAAGAGTAGATATACACTTTTATGATCTTAATGAACTCTTTTAGAATAATACAAATGAATTTTGCCAAGATGTTTTTGTATATTACTTTTTCATAATAGTGTTCGTAAACTTCTTTTGAAAAATTATAGGTATTTATAGACAATTATTTATTGGGTTGTGTCTTTTCATGAAGAGCTGTAACTCTTTATAATTTTTTAGAAAAGATACTCTAGTAATCGATTACAAGACTTGGTAATCGATTACAACGGTTTATAAGTTCAAAATGTTTGAAACGTTGTATCATTTAAATTCAAATTTTTGAAGTTTCATCTTCTGGTAATCGATTACAAGGTTTGGTAATCGATTACCAGAACACATTTTGTATTTAGAATATGAACTTTGAAGTTTCCTTGTTCTAGTAATGGATTACAAGGTCTGGTAATGGATTAGCATACCATATTTTTGCATTGTTTCAAAAAATTTTATGTAGAAAAATTCATATCAATAATTTTTTTCACAAATCTCTTTCAAGAAATGATTTGAACTATTCTTTAAAGCTTTTGTTAAGTCTTTTGAAAACATTTTTACTTACTTTCAAAAGATTTAAAACTTGCTTAAATTTAAAGAGATTAATTTGATATTTTTGAAAACTTATTCTCAAGGCCAAGCATACTTGCAATTCTAAAAGATTCTTTTACATTCTTAGCTAAGTTGACAAGACTTATCTATGTAACACTTGAGATCTTGTTCTTGCATCAACTTGTTTTAGCTCAACCTTCATTCTTCTTTAATGCTTTATAATCACTTTGGCATTATCAAAATATTTGTGCATATTTTCTTTCACACATTCCAAGGGGAGAACGGTTGTTCTGTGCCCTTGGCATCTATTTAAGCATTTAATCACCCTCATTTTGGGGGGCCATTTTCTCGATTTTTGGGAATTCTCTCTCCCCCTTTACTCCTTTTAGAGCACTCTAAGTAAAAATAAACTCATTAAGAGCCTGATTACGAGATATATGGTCCCTTTAGCATATATTTTGGAGTTTTTATAGTCTAGGAGCCTTTATCGAGTGATTGAGAGGTTCTAGTAAAGCAAGGAGGTCGCTGCAAAGCACCTTCAATCTTCTTCTTATATAAAAGCTTACTTTGGAGGTTCTAAAATCTATATATATATATATTGGTTTAATTTATCACTTTCCTGAAATTAGAGCATAATGTAGCTAGTTCATTATTGTATATGCATAAGTATGGGGTAAAAATATTAATATCTGCTTTTCTTTGTTAATAAATATGTCATAAGGTAATAATTTTAGGCACTGTCAAGTGCCTAACACCTTCCCCACACGTAATCGACCCCCTTACTTAACTCTGATTTCGAAAACCATTTCTTTTTCTGATGTTTTAAACAAAATATTGGTAGCAACTCCAAGAACCTTTTTCAAAACCATTGATGGAGGTTTAGTCCGATTATCGAACATTCAATGTCAATGAGATTTAAAAATGGAAGTCAAACAAGCCATCTAAAAGAACCTAAGTTTCTTTTTTAGGTCGGGTTTCAACAGAGCCAAAGATGAAATATACATCTAACACTTTAGTTTTCATGATAACAAAGTTACAAAGTATTAACCTTGATGGACTAATAATTGCCTAAGTTATTTCAAGAATCTTTCATCCAATGAATAGAAGAAATGAAAAGCCAAAAATGCTTTTTCTAAATAACTATCTCTTATAAACGCATATAAATGAACAAGTGAAATACTTAATTAAATAGCCTAATTAGAATCTACATCCAACGTCCGACGTGTTGATATTAGTGTTTACATTTTTAAGTTTTCACAATTCCAATACTTATTGAACATCTACGCCCTATAAAACAAAAATATAAATGCTCAAAAATAGTTATTCATAAGCATTTTGATCATTCGTGCATGTTATAAATGCAAATACACTTTATTTCCTTTTTCATGTATGTCCCCCAAAATGGTACAATGAAGCAAAACCAACCCTTGTCCACTAAAGGAAAGTCATTTACAAAAGCAATTATCAACACATAAAGCTTTGTGTTCAAACCAAACTCTTTTTTCCTCATCCTCTTTTCATACCAAGGCATTAATGAAGCTCTAAACAGGTAAAAGAACAACCATATTCAAGGATCGAATATCACAAACTATAATGGTCAAGTTACAAGGATTTCACTCAACGCGTATATTCTTGAAGACCAAAAATACAAGAAGACTTGAAGAGAAGAGAAAAACTTTGTGAATAAATACTCTCATTAGTAGTGCCCAAAGTTTACTAAAAACCCTTATAAGTCTTTTGTAACATTCGTCTAGTGGATGTTAACAGAGAAAAACCTAATTTGGAATATTCTTGTCTTAGCAAGTAAATTTCTCTTAGTGTACTAAACTTATATATCCTCTCTGTGAGAGTCATCTAGAAAACACAAACTCTACCTTACCTTGTAAGCCTAAAAAGGCTATTAAAGAATACTACAACAGTTAGTTGCATCAATAAGCCAGGAGTGACAGTAAGAATACTTGTGTTGTAAAAGGTTCCTAAGTTAGTGAAATCCTTTAAGTTTAAAGGTAATTAGACATACCGTAGATTGAGTGAACTAATATAAAAGTCAAAGTGTTTCTTGTTATCCATCTTTCTTCACACTTACAAAATAATATTATGCACTTGGAAAAAAAGTTTTAAAACCTCCACACACACATTCAACCCCATTCTGTGTGTTTCCTTGTTATTTCATACTTCACATTCATAAGAAAAATATACAAAAGTTACAAGCATTTCAAATTCATTTAATAAATAAAATTTGAATATCTTATCTCTTTACCTATGAGATAAACTTACATCATATTTATTTCTTAGGGATAAACTTATATTTCTTATCTCTTTCATAAGGATAAACTAATATCTTATCTCTTTTATAAGGATAAACTTATTTATTTATTAGATGGTAGACTTGTATCTTATCTCTAATCTAAGGGATAAAATTATATTTTATCTTATACCTATAGAATATACATTAATAAAGGGGATGAGATATAGAAAATTCATTTTCTATGTCAAGTGGTCAATGCCTCGTTATAGAATGGGTACAAAATATGATGTTTTAATCACACTAGCATCCATATTTTATATTGAGCTTGGTCACACGTGACATAGAAAGTGCACATTTTATGTCGCATGTAGTCACACCCATCATAGAATATGGCACATTCTATGGTAGTGTAACGTTACCCAACATAGAATATTGCACATTATATGATAGGTGTGGTCAACCCAGCCATAGAATATGAACTTTCTATGATGGATAAGGTCACACCGTCCTTAGAATGTGTAGTTTTGTTTCAATATTCTACTTTTTTTTAATCTTTCCAAGCTTGCACAAAAAAATATACTTTATATAGTTTAATACAACATATGGTTGTCCAGTTCAATATAGACCTAGATATAATGCAATATCTCTCATTTATATTCAACAAATGCACAAAGTAAACCAACTAATAATCAAATAGTTAACAATAAAGCTAAAGTTAACACTTATTGTCATTAATTAATAACAATGAACAATTACTTTAAGAATGTACCTATGTTATCAAACAACAATGAAAAAAAAGTAACTCTTATGAATATCAATGTACACAAAGAAATGCAAAACAATGTACAGAAAGATAAGTCAATCCTCAAGTTGACTCAAAAAAAGTCAATGTCCATCTTTTGTGAATATCTTCTAATTCCTCATCGACAAATAGAGTTTGGATTTTGAATACCTACAATTAATTCAAAATATAGATAAGTTAAACATTAGTCAATTATTAAACAACTAAATAATTATTTAAAGTAATTAAATTGATTTAAAAATATATTGCCTCCCTTCATGAGTCTCTAATACTTTTAGTAATAATGGTGAGCATGTGTTTTATCATGTAATAGTCACACTCATGATTACTCGATTGACTTGGACACTAGAATTTAATGAATATAAAAACATAAATAAAAACATAGTTATAATATATTTTAATTCAACTATACATATTATTAGGTTGATAGTTGACTTACTTTCAAGGTAATATATTAAGCTTATTTTGAGCTATCAGAGGAAACCCCTACAAGATCAAGCTTACATCCAAAGACCTATGGAAATGAATGATAAACCACAAATAGTTAAAGAATAAAATTATTATTTGTTTCATGAAATTATAAAAAAGAACCCATAAAGAATCAAAGTTGATACTTATGAGTCAATAAAGTGTCTAGTAGACAACTTAGTAGTTTTTTGTGTGTAATGAACACAAAATAATCACAATAAACTACCTCAAAATTATTATGAGATGTTAATATGTACAACATTTTGTAATAGTGTTAAAACTTGTAAGCTATTGTAAAATTTAAATAAAATATAGTACAAGTACTTATCTATTCAAATAAGATGCTAAATAAAGCTTTTTTTTTTTTCTCCTAGCCTGAACTAGTCTATCAAATACTCATTTACCTTAGTGTCTTTATTCCCAACATATTGGATTGTAACCAGGTCAATGAAACTATAATAATAAGCATTTTTCATCTCCATAAAGACAAGATAAAGAGCCCTTAAATTGTGAAAATAAATATAATATTAGGAATGTGTAATTCAATATATTAAAATAAAAACTATTACAATCAATACTTAATCCATAATTGGATCATTGATATGAAAATGAAGTTATCACCAAAAATGATGTCCATGGCATCACACTAGCATATAAAGAAAGGGATAAAGTCCTTCCTATCAACGACCTTGGGAGACATGCTTATGCTTCCCAAGATATCTAGTGCTGCCAAAGCCAATCAATTGGAAGGAGAAATTCAAAAGGTGTTGCATTTGTAGCAGCAACCACTTTCCTTTTTTTTAGAATCAACCTAAACATCACACAAACAAATTATTAAGTTAGTAAAACACAATTAATTAAGGATATCAGTTAGAATGTAGTAAATTGAAACATTGATTACCTTTGACACGTGGGCCCTAAATAGCCTGCTCGATCTTAGAATAAAGGTACTTAGGTCTTCCCCCACTATCTGAACCTCCATAGTGGTAAAGGTAATGTCCCAAATATTAAATTTGAAAAAAATTTGCCAGCATTTCACATTGGTCTCTAAGTACATAAAATGAAAGTGGTAGCATCAAATTCTCTACAATCAAGTATACACTAGAGAACAACAAGAAATGCAGTCAACTGAAATCTTATCAAATTTAAAATGAAACCCTATAATATATACATACATATATATATATATATATATATATATATATATATATATATTATAATATTAATCAATTGTAAAAATATATATATTTTTTCAAATGTCCAAATGAACAATTCAAGATTCAATACAATGATTATACATTAATTATGTAACCATTGTATTCAATCCCGAACATGAAACTAAGTTCCACTCACAATCGATCAATTATAACAACTATAATAAAATTAAAACATAATTAAATAAATTGAATAATTAATTTATTTTTTAAAAAAATAAATTAATGTGTAAGGGTACCTAAAATAATCTAAGTTTATGGATACCTAAAATAAACATTTCTAAGTTAATTAATTATGTTAAATAAACCCAAATTATGTTATAAGTTTTTTAACTATCTACATTTTGGATGTACACCTATAATTTTTTTTCTAAATTATGTTAATCACTCAAAAATGCTCTAACAGAGTGATATAATAGTTCATAACAATCATAACACATGCTCTAATAGTGCTTGAAATCAACCATAAACTAGACTCAAAAGAGCTCACAAATCTGTCACAAAAGAACCATGAATTAGCCCTAAATCAACCACCACAAATCAGCAACCAAACAACCACAATAGGTCACAAATGTGCCCCAAAAAGAGCCATGAATTAACCTTTAATATAGTCTCTAAATTAGCCACCAAATACCCATAAAATAGAACACAAATGTGCCCCCAAAAAAAGCCACGAATTAGCCCTAAACATAGCCCTAAATCATCCACCAAATAATCACAAAATAGCACAAAAATGTGCCCCCAAAAGAGCTATAAATCAACCCTTAACATAGTGCTCAATTCAATCACCACAAAACACAAAATAGTTAATTTGCACATTTCTACGAGCAATTGGCATGCATATTATTACAATGCCCAAAACATATAAACCCTAATTATACCACTTTTTATAGTGGGTGTTGATTTATCCATCATATAATATCTTTTATTTTATGTCGGGTAAGTTAACACTCATTAAAGAAAGATTAGAGTCATAGTCTAACCAACACATTCTACGATGGGTTTTGACTTATCCATTATAAAAGAATATTTTATAACTTGTAAGTGAACACCCATCATAAAATATTTTGGTATAATTAGAAGTATGTTTGTGTCACTTTCTATGTCATATAGATAACACTCGATATAGAAAGTTTGTCAATAAATAATATTTTTGCACGAGTGTAAATACTTGCTTTCATATATAAAGAGAAGAGTAAATTATATTTTTGACCATGTAATACTTGTTAAACAATTTTGGTCCTTTCATTTTTAATTTTACAATTTAATTATTTTGATTTTGTAAAATAAGTAATTTTGATATATTCCTTAATGTAAAAAAAAAAGTAATATTGATGATTAAAATTGTAATTTTGACTATGACATGACATTAAAATTTTAATTACTATTATTTATTTAAAAATAAATAATCATAAGAAATAATAATAATTTAACCCCATTTTTATTTTATTTTGTTTTATATTTATTTTTTTCATAAATATTTAATATTTCTCTTTTAATATATTTATTATTTTAGCATATCTAATTAACATGGAGTACCGAGTATATAATTAGTAATCACTAATGCAAAATCAAAATTAAGATTAATGCATCTTAATTCTTTCAGCCTTTACCTTTATAGTTTGCTCATAAACAATTTTGTAAAAATTTATTTCATGATTTATAAAAATTTATATCATACTACTTTTTTATGTAAGTAGAAAATTATTTGTATGTATTAATTTTTTAAAGTCATTCGTATAAATACGAAAATATTTAAAGTTGAAATCATGCTTATATTATAAGAATTAATTAATAATTAAAGAAAAATTGTGTGTGTAAAATGATTATTAGTAATTAGAATATAATACTATATCGAATAATTTAAAAAAAATAGTATAAAATTTATGTAAAATTGTCGTTTCTTTTATACACATTAATTAATAAATTTATAAAAATCGAGTTTCATATCGAATAATCTAATAATATTATTACATTTTAATTAAATATATTAATCAAATGAGCAAGTTACTAAAACGAAATTGAGTTTGAAAAAAATAATAATCTATGAGCAGATGAGTTTACAAATTTCTAACATCTTCCATCAACTCCATAATTGCATTGTTGTAAATGAGTAAAATCAATTTTTCAAAAGAATTAACAAAACTAATAAGTAGTTTCATTTTTTTTATCTATGAATATAGTGCACACAGCGTTTTAAAATTAACAATCAATAATTAATATGTACTCATGAGTCATGGTCAACATTATTTTAACGCAGAATGAATAAGAAATTTAGTTATTAGATAAGTTGCTTAAGGAAACTTAGAAAACACTTAAACTTCTCTTTAAAATCCTTTAAAGTTTCCAAAGCACAAATTGCAAGTGTACATAGAAAAAAAGGTGAAGAAATTACAAATTTAAGGTAAATTCTATATAATCTATTGTAACATAATTAGTAGACTAGAACGGGTCGTTCCCAAATTAGAATAGGTCGTTCCAAACTATTAAAACAATGGTGATTTAGTAGTCTAGAACGGGTCATTTTCAAACTGGAATGGGCCGTTCCAAACTACTAAATAAGCCTATAAATCCTAGACTAGAACGGATCATTCCAAACATGGTTGTTGTGAGTTAAATTTAACTCCAGAACGGGCCATTCTGGTTTAAGAACGGGACGTTCTGGTTTCAGAACGGACCGTTCTGCATGTGAATTTTACACATGACGAAAGAGCCCGGAACGTGCCGTTCCAGATTCGAAACGGGCCTTTCTGGCCACTCCTGATCTCTATAAATAGACATTGAGGAGGGAGAGAAAGGGAAAGAAAGAGAGAGAGCAAGGGAGAGAAGTTTAGAGAGAAGGACTCTGGTCCACTAGGAAGCTTACTTTTGGAGGATTGAAGTCCGGGAGTCGAGCTTTGGAGGAAAATTCTTCGTCTTCTCATTTCTTGGCTATTTTGAGCCAATCTTCAGGTGAGGAAAGCTAGAATCTAGGTTGTTTGGTTGCATGTGAGTTTAGAAACTCAATTGATGCGTTTGGTGAATGCATGTTGAATCTGAGTTGGTTAAGTTGAAAGTTGCTTTGGGTGCTTAGGTTGATTGATGTTGTTTGGGTGTGTAAGTTGGCATGATAGATGGGTTGTAAACATGTAGTATGAGTTGTTTTATGTGATGAAAATGATGTAAATATGTGATATGTTGTTAAAGTTACTATACGTTGTGTATTTGGTGAAACTAAGTTGTTTTTATGTTGTTTATTGTTGAACTATTAATAAGTTGAGATGTATAAGTTGAAGTAGCTTATTGTTGTAAAGTTGTTTATTGTTGTAAAGTTGTAAAATTGAAAAGTTGGGGACATATGGTGAAGATATATGTCCTATGTTGAGATACATAGTACTAAGGTGATAAGTTGAAAGTTGTTTTAAAGTTATCCCTTAGTACTGTGTGGGCGACATGGAAGTAGTCGATCCATGTCATGGTTGAATGACCAATTTGAGTAAGGTATCTAGTTAGAGATGTAGTCTTTGACTAGGTACTGGAGGGTGCGTGGTACTTGGAGGACACTGGGTGGGCTACCTCCATATGTGGATTGGTGATGCTAGCCAAGGTCGTGGTAGGCTCATACCCAAACCCTTTTGTCCTGACAGTAGTACTGGACCTTTGAGTCTAAGTGGCACACACGAGTAATCGCCATTGTTGTCTATACTTGGTTCTCTTTGGAGTTCCTAACGATGTCCTATACCTAACCTGGTTGAGATAGGTCAAACGTTGGATTCGGTAGGGTTTATGCCACCTAGACTGCTCAACCTCAGTTGTTGAAAATCTCCTAGTTATATATGCGTGACAACGCATTAGTTGATGTTGCATGTGTTATTGCATTCAAGTTGCATATAATGTTATATGAATGAGCCGAGAGTCAAACTATTGTGTTAAAAACTATGTGATTGTGCTGTGATTTCAAGTTGCATATAATGTTATATGAATGAGCCGAGAGTCAAACTATTGTGTTAAAAACTATGTGATTGTGCTGTGATGATTTGTTGTTGATCACAAGGACTAGAGGAGAATTTTTCGAAGTTGCTCATCGCATTGTGCGGATTAAGATAGTTATGGTGCTCTAAGAGCCCAATTTGTTAAAAGAACCCTCCTTGGGAATTTGTCCCTTGGAGTGGATGATGTGTTATTCTCCTCTAGGACTTAGTCGGTCCTGTGTGTGGGCAAGGTCGAGGCACACGTGTATGAAGCGACCACGGTATAGGGGTCAGGTCAAGCTATACTGATTACAAGCGGCCAATTTGAGTAAAGTATGATGTGTTGAAAATGTTGTTGCTATTATGATGAGTTGTCTAATAGTTTGTGTTGATGTGTTCATATTGTGTTGATAGGTGTTGGTGTGTTGAACTAAGTTGAAATGATGTTAAGATGTGTAGTAGGTGTGTTGTTTGTCTTCTATGTTGGATGTGAAGATGGTTATATAGTTATTCGTGTTGCATATTTAATTATTATGAATTGTTTATTGTCTCTAGCTTAGCCTTGCATGTTTCCATGTGATTTAGATTGCGATGATCATACGATATATGGGAGCAGGGCAGGGATAGGCTGGGAGATAGCTACTAGAGGCTATAAGAGGTTCCAGGAATGAATGTTTTATCTTGTAGGCTACGTTATAGTAGCATATTTTATTGTATAAAGCTGAAGTGTTGTTGGTTGCTTACTTAGAAACTTGTGTTGTAAATATTTTATTATACTATTTTAGTATATATTCCAGTAGTGCGTAGTATTGTTCTGTAGTGTGACGGCCATGGCGGGTCGTTACATCTATACTATCAATGACCTTCATGAATGTAGACACATGTCATTCCTACTAATCTCTTAATCTTCTGTTTTTGTCTTATTCCTTCTTGAGTATATTTTAAATACTCTCTCAGGCTATCCCATGACAAAATACCCCCAATTCCCTTTAATTTATTTGAATGAATAGCTCACAAACAAAAAAACAATGGTAGCATAATATCCGTACCGAACAATCACATAAAAACATTGGCAACATATTCATTGTTTATTCAAAGGGGGGATCTTATAAATAACTTGTACGTATCCCTAAATTCTTCATATTTTCCACAACTTAAGCATGAATTCTATCTCACCACAACATAAAATAAGTGATAAATAAACAAACAAAACCTCAATTAAACCTTGTTGGTAAAAATACACTTACGTTATCTTCTCGAGACATAGAAATAACATTTGTTAAACATGAAACATCTCACACAACCTCCATACAACTCACTTCAAAGTAGAACACCCTAAACATAGGGGGTTTTCAATTCCGTGATCCTTCTGAAGGATATTATAGATAACTATACAATTTATAAACATTTCTAATACAAAGTTTCCTAACCAATTAATATACTCCAAATGGTTATTTATATTTAGCATATTTTCGTGAGAATATTTAATAACCATTGTGCCTTTTCACTTACAAGTATCACCCTCCTACACAACATAGTTGAGCTCCATGTTCCAAGGGTATGAAAATGAGAAGACATCATAATTTATACTTATAGACACCTATTGTCATGTTGGAATCATTGTATCAATGTTGACTACCACCAAATAACCATAAGAAATATTTTCCCTATAATAGTATTTATAACAAATTTTACATATCCTGTGTCGATCACATAAATGCTAGCCAAGCTCACCACCTTCTCAATTTTAATCTTCATGACATGCCTCATAGCCATTAATTATCCATACAATTCTTAAGTCATTCTCATCACATGCATATTAGAATCCACAAGTGAAGGGATTTGAAATTCATTGAACAAAAGAGTAACAAAAGGATGATTCAAAAGCCTTCATCCAAGACTAGTTGTGGAACAAAATTTCTTGAATGACACCTTCCTTGTTGAATGCCTAACCATGAAAGATGCTCTAGTTCCTATTATTCCAAATCACCCATCCAATAGCACACCACACATACCTTCATCTTAGATATGTCATTATGCTTCCTTTAGGAATGATGTGTTGTAGAAAATGTTCATGTGATGTAGCAAGTAGAATAGAGAAGGAATGTATGCCACTAATAAAGAATTTCCAAATCCCATCAATCAAATAACATGAGAATAGAGTATGGCTTAAAGATTTTTCAACTCATTTGTAAAAAAGACACAACGAAATCACAATTTTGTGGTTGAATGTTCCTTCTTCTGAAGTTGTCCACTATAGACATCAGGTTTCGTCCGGGATGTCAAGATTAAGGACAAAGGACTATTAGAATGGCACGAGCTACCCTTGAAGGCCCAATAAAGCACCGTAACAGACTAGAATAGCAACAAAAGGCCCAAAAGCTTAAAGGTAGGGTTTTAGGCGTGGAACGGGTCGTTTCCAAACTGAAACGGGTCATTCCAAACCCCTAAAATGGCTTAAAACCCTAGTTAGGAACGACTTGTGTAACATCCCGAATTTTTTTTACTAATACTACGAATAATTATTATTTATTTTTGTATTTATAAAAATTATTTCCTTATAATTATTTTGATTAATTAAATGTGTTTGATTGAGTTTTTAAAGGTTTTTAATAATAATCATTTATGAAAATTATTTTGTATAATATTATTAATTATGATATTTTGTTATAATTATTATTATTATATGGTATTTGGTCATAATTATTTTAATAATTATAGAAGAATATTATTTTTTACGTTTTAAATAATTATTGTTTTGGACAATTATTTTGTACGTATTAAATAAGTATTTTTTATTAGCATATTTAAATAAATATTTATATATTTTAAGAGAATGTTGATTTTATATGATATTTTGTTATTGAAATTATATTATTATATTTTGGGTCAGAAATATGTTATTATTATAGAGGAAAAATATTTTATAATATACATGTATTTATTTTATTTAATTATTTTGAGGAAAAAGAGAAGTGGGTTAGAAGAGAAGGAAAATGGGTTGGGTTGACCCAGCCCAATGGATTAATTTTAAGGAGTCAGGTAGCGTTAACCCTATCTAGCTTATTTGCGTTCTGAAGGGTTAGGAAAAAAAAAAGGAGAAACAAAGAGCTCTAAGGAAGAGTATTCAGGAACGACCTTAGATCACACCTTTGTCTTCTGCTTATCCAGGTAAGGGGAGAGTGAGAAACCTCGCTCTGGGTGTGGGATTGTATGCTGGGTAGTGGGATTGGCCCCCAATCCTGTGTTTGTTGTATTTTTGTATGCTCATGTATGAAGGATTTCTCCCAATTGTATCTGTTTTGCTTATTATTTTTCTTATATGCAATTAATTGTATGATTTGAGATTTCTATGGGTTCTTATGGGAAACCCTATGAGAAACAGGCAAAATATGAATATTTTATGTTTTGCTATCTGATTGCTCTATTGTATTCCTTGTTGAATGTAATGTGTAAGTATGTATTAATTTTGAGAATAAATATGTTTTGATATGATTTAGAGTGCTCTGTGAGTTTCTACGGGAAACCCTATGAGAAAACAGGCAAAATATAAATGTTTTCTGTTTTTCTTTTTGAGTTTTCTGTTGTGTTTCTTGATATTTGCTGAGCGTAAATATGTGTCTAATTTATTAAATAAACAAGTTTTGATATGATTTAGAGTGCTCTGTGGGTTTCTACGGGAAACCCTATGAGAAAATAGGCAAAATATAAATATTTTCTGTTTTGCTTTTTGAATGTTTTGTTACGTTCCTTGTGTGATGTATAATGTAAATATGTATTTAATTTTATAAATAAACGAGTTTTGATATAAATTAAAGTGCTCTGTGGAGGCTTTGTGAATATGATGAGATAATATGAAATGTGATAATGAAATGTTATGACGAAATGTGATGATGTGAAATGACCATGGGAAATGATAATGTGATATGAGAATGCATAGAGTCGTGATTGACATGCATCATTTGCATAAGTGTTTTAAGGGTACGATATGGAATACACCGCCAGAGAAGGCCCCCTAGTGTAAAAGCTTTGGGGATTAGTCCTTGGGGATAGCTCGGTTTGGAAGTCCCAGTCTCGCCCATTGTGTGCATGGGATGTATCTTGCGCGGCTTAGCTATCCCGACGAGACTCTGGTAGTATATCCTTCTAGTGAGAGTGCGCAGAGGGTGTGACCCGGCATGTACTCCTAGACTACTCTTCGTGTATTGCTAGCGGCAATATGCCATGTGATGTTTTACTGGCGCCACATGCATGATAATGTGAAGTCCGTGTCCATGCATGTGCATCCTTATTATTAAATGATGATAAATTACTATTTGTATGACTTGGATGATTGAATAAATTATTGTTGTTGATTGATCTATGAGGTAACTGTATTGTTTGTGTTTGGCTATCCGGTGTGCGTTCCTACACCGTGAGCCAGAGTGAGATGTTTCTCACTCCCTTCTTTTGTGTTGTTTCTCTTGTTTGATATACAGGTGATCATCAGCGTGAGGCTGAGGATGTTGGTGATGAAGCTTAGGCTTCTATGTTGGGTTTTGCTCTGATAGGACATGTGACATCGGGACATAGATAGGATTGTTTAAAATGTTCTTATTAAATTATTTTGGAAAATTCAGTTTTATTTCTTTGTAATTTTACTGGCATGTTATTTGGATTAAGTTTATGAATGTGAACTCTTTACCCTTACGTGGTTGGAAATTTGATTTTTATTGATGAAAAATTCTATTTTTTTTATAATTACTGTATATGTATGTTGGGGTAGAGGGTGTCACAACTTGTTCTTAATCCAAAATGAGTTGTTCCGGCCCACAAAAATCAACATGCAACCCTAGTTCGAAACAGCCTGTTCCAAAACCAGAATGGTCGTTCTAAGCCTCCAGGTGCTTATAAATGTGTGCTCGACATGCATTCCAACACACACTGCCTAATTGACTTGGTCCAAGCAGAATCTCTCTTTCCTCCCTCTCCATACTTTCTTGAGAGTTTGTAAGGCTTTTGTAGAGCGAAAGGCTGCAAAAACGCACTTGTGTACTAAGATTTGAGGATTATTCTATAAAAGCTTACTGTAGAGGTATTTTTATCAAATTCCCTTGCTCCTTCTTTATTTATTTAATTATTTTATTCGTATTATTACCATTAAAGTCATTCACCATGTAGATATTTAATATGTAAATAGCTAAATAAAAGGGGTAAACAAGTTAAATTATTGTTTATTGTTATGCTAACATTGTCATAGGGTACCGAATTAGGACGTTATAGGGTGCTTAACAACTTCCCTACACATAATCGATCCCCAAACCTAATTCTGGCTTTGAAGGCCATTATCACCTTTTGAAAACCTTTTCCTTTTTTTGATATTTTGAGTAAAATATTAGTGGCTTCTCCTTTGAACCTTTTCAAAAGCCATTGGTGAAGAATTAGTCTGGTTCTCTAGCATTCCTAAACCAATGAGATTTAAAAAATGATGTAAAAACCATCTGTGGGCAAGATCAAAATTTTTTGGGTTCTAACATCTGCTAATGGCGATGTATTGGATATCACCCTCCATAAGAAAATGTTAACTTTTGCAGGTAGTTTTATCTTCCAACTCAAACTATATATGTGCTCTTGATGTCTTCCCAAACCAATATTTTGTAACACCCTATATGCCAATCTAACAGAGTATTGACTTGATGGATCTTCCATCCAACTCCATCGGTCACTTTCCCTCCTGCAAAAGTTGACATTTTCCATTTAGCATAGGAGAATATTAAGTGAACCCCTTTCCCATTCAAACATTGTTCGAGCCATACAAAAATGTCCAACTCCAATCACCTACCTCCTATGTACCCATGTTTTCTATAACTTTTTTTTGTTGAGAATTAAGAAACAACCTTGGGAATGTGAATGCCAGAGGTTGATTTCCACACCAATTATCTTCCCAAAATCCAATTTTTTCACCATCTCCCACTTTCCACTCAATCATAGTATCAAACTATTTTGTTTCATTTCTCTCTCACCCCCCTCTCCACAAACCTTACACAAGTCCCTCCACCAAAATGATGATTTATTACTAGTATCCTCTCCTAAGAGTCCTTTCCACCCTCCATATTTTACTTTCAAAACTTCACACCACAAGGACCCCTTATCATGAAAAAAAAAATCCTATCTCCACTTATCTAAAAAAGTATCATTAAAGGTGAAGATATTTTTAATTCGTAAACAACCACAAATTTTAAACTCACAAATTTTTTCCCACTTAACCCAACAGATCTTCCTTTTACCCTCCTCACATTCCCACAAAAAGTTCGTTTGCAAACTAATAATCCCCATCCCTACTTGTTTTGGAACTTTGAAAAAAGATAAAAAGAATGTAAGTAGGATAACAGGAAATTTATGAGACAAGCTCTAGTTGCAAAAGATAGGATTTTATGTTTCAATAAAGACAACTTCTTAGTAAATTTGTCAATCATGAGTTTCTAAGTGGACTCTATACTAAGGTTTGCACCAATGAGTCCCTAGATATACAAAAGGAAAAGCCAAGAAAAATTTGCAAACATTTCCATAGAAACACCATCAACCCCAATAGTTTAAACATTTCTCTTGAAAAAAATTAAATTTTAAATCAAGAACAAGCTCAAAACATCTTAACATGCATTTTATAGTCACCACATTTGAGAAAGTCGTCTCCCTTAAGAAGATAGTGTCGTCTGCATAATGTAGTAGATTTACTTTAACCTCTTCCTCACCCAATCTAAAACTTGTGAAAAGATTTTTCTCTTTAGTTTGTCTTATCATGTCACTCAAGCCTTTCACAACAATAATGAACAAAAAAGAGCTAGAGGATCTTTTTGCCTCACACCCTTTAACATTGTTAGCTCATTTGTAGGGCTTCCATTAACCAACACCGACACTCTACTACTCACCAAGCAACCACTAATCCACATTATTCATTTCTCTTGAAAATCCATCCTTTTTAAACATATACAACAAAATATAATTAAAATTTAAAATTATATAATTAAATCCATCTTTAAGAACATTCCAAAAAGCTTTGATAAATTTGAAATTAAAGTTATCTAGACTCGGACTCTTAGAGCTACCACAATCCTATATTGTCTCTTTCACCTCTTCCTCAACAAATTTTCCTAATAAGAAGTTATTGTCCTCACTTGAAATACATTTGAAAGTGACTCCATCCAACTTAAATCTAATTACACCATCCTTTTTAAATTTTCCTTCAAAATTTTTTTTTCTACTTTCGCTTTTACTCCTCTAGGTTCATCCACCCAAACATCTTCTATAAACAATCCTCTCAACATATTTTTCTTTCTTCTCCACTTAACAAGAGTGAAAGTATTTAGAATTTTGATCACCTTCCAAAACCCATTGAGATCTATATTTTTTTCTAGCAAGTGATTCCCATCACCTTCCAAAACTCTTCATGTAAAATTACCTTTCTATTACTCTCAACTTCACAAAGCTCACCTTGATCCTCTTTTACTTTTAAAGCATTTAACTCTTTTTCAATTTCTCCTTGTTTCCAAGTTGCCAAAATGATCTGTATTCCAAGTTTTCAACCCTTTTGTAGTCCTTTTAGTTTTTCTTTTAACACAAAAGCTCCCCATCCTTCAACATTCAATTCTTTTTACAATTCCTCCACATACTTCTCAAAGTGTTATCCAGGAACCAACAATCAAGGATCCTAAACAGTTTAGGAACCCAATCAATGGTAGAACTCTTTACCATAAGAGGGCAGTGGTCTGAAATATTTCTTTCAAAAGTATATTGTATTCTATTCAAGCAAAGGTTAATCCACCCTCTTGTTGCAACAACTTTGTTGAATCTACCTCTTTTTTTTCACAAGGTTTGTACCAAGTAAACTTTCTTCTTACCATTGGAATGTCTACCACCTCCATCTCATTCAAAAACTCATTGAATTCTCTATACTTCTCACCTCCACCTTCTCCTCCTCGGATACTAACCCTCTCGGAAACACACCTCACACTATTAAAACCTCCTAGTATGCACCAATTATGAAAAATACAATTTACCTTTAACTCCTTAAGCCCACTCCATATTCTCTTTCTTTCCTCTCTAAGAAATGAAGCATATATATTGATAGTGACAACTTCCTCTCTCTTTTCATTCCATACACTTCTTAAGCCAATGTATCCCCTCCACACAAATTGGATTTGTACATGGAAAACTTTGGTAACCTAAGTACACAATAAGCCACCTGAAGCCCCCCTTAAAGGCAAAGCTACCCAATCCATATCACCATCTCTCCATAAAGACAAATAGAGTGCCTTATCCACTACTTCCTTCTTAGAGCCCTGAATACAAGTTATTTGTATCTCTTCTATATGTATTATTCCTCTAATATACTTTCTTTTCACCCTTTTGCATTCTAGACATCTAATTTCATCTAGGACATATAAACAAAGAAATGGGCCTTTAGTATGAGACAAAAGAGTTTTCGAAGGCCCAAAGATGACGCCAAAATGGACCAACGTGATATTAGAATGGTCCATTGAAATCAGAATGAACCAGGATGACATCAGAAGGCCCAAAAGCCCAAAATTTTGAATTAGGAGCCTGAAACGAGCCGTTCCAAGCTTCTAAATGACCTAAAAACCTAGGTCAAAATAGGTTGTTCCCAATTCGAAATGGGCCATTTTGACCCAGTTTGTTATAAATTAATTTCAAATCCATAACAGGTCGTTCCAATTTCAGAACGAGTCGTTCCAGATTCAAAAAATTCTCATAATAGATTAGTATGGAACGCTCCGTTCCAATGACCAGAATGGCCCATTCTGATAAAGTCTAACATCTATATATATGAGCCTCGTGTGGTGCTCAGGACACAAAAAAAATGCTGACTAGAGTCCTATATAGCTTAAAACTTATTTTTCTCTCTCTTTTGTATTTCTTGAGATTTGTGAGGTAATTTATAGTGTGCAAGGAAGCCAAAAAGCATCTTAAATCCACCATATTGGAAACACATTCTATAAAATCCCATTCAAGAGGTATTCTTATTAAATTCCTTCTCTAATATCTATTATTTCTGTCATAAACATTTCTATAAATAAAAGCAACCATGTAGACGTTCTAGGTTCAATCGTGTAATTTTAAATTAAGCATGTAAATAACCAGTAATAAAGGGACCAAATATTTGAACTTTTACTCTCTATCTCACTAATTTTACCATAGGGTACTGATATAGGGCATCGTAGGGTGCCTAACATCTTCCCTACATGTAATCGACCCTCGAACCTAATCCTAACTATGAAGGCCATGATTGACTTTTTAAAAATCTTTTCTTTTTTGATGTTTTGAGTAAAATATCGGTGGTGACTCCTTTGAACTCTTTTTTCTAAAACCATTGATGAGGGATTAGTTTGGTGTCCGCGTATCCCTTAATCTATGAGATTTTCAAAATGGAAATCTAAACCATCTATGGGCAAGATTGAAATTTTTTGGGTTTCGACAAATGGCGACTCCGTTGGGGAAGCTTAAAGAGGGTCAGACCCAATATATGATGAAATTAGCGTAATAAAGAATAATAGTTCAAATATCTTTTCCCATTTACCTTGTTTGTTTTGTATGTAAATATCTATTTGTTTGGCTTTAATATCTATATGTTAATTTTTTCAAATTCCACACTTGTTTGAAATAAACATTTGTACACAAACCTTTACACATAACAGTTTCCCCTACACCCGGGGGCATGAGCATGTAAGCATAGGGAGGGGTTGACGTACGACCAACTCAAGAATGGCATGCGAGCCTTATCGAAAATCACACTCAAGGTGATAACCGGTTACTCTAGCCCGAAATACTCTATCAGACCTTAGAGTTTGTCAGGTGACGGCGATAGAGGTATTGGGTCCCTATAATGAGGGCACCTTGGGGACCTTTAAAAACTAGTGAGGATAATTAGAACCATCCTATACAATGCATTTTCTTTCATAGGGACTCTAAACCATGGATTGAAACGTGACTGTTCGTGGGTGTACGTTGATTGAGCATGTGTCTGTGCATTTGTTTGTTTACATTATTTGTTTTAATAGGAGTGAATTGTAATTTTAAGCAAACAATGGATAATAAAAAATAAAGAATTTAATACCCTTCTGTACATTCTTAGGTCATCATTCCATTACATCATATAGGTAGTTTCTTATTTTAAAAAAAATGAATAAAAGAAATCCTTATTTTTACCATGCATCATCTCCTCTTAGATAATGAAAACATGATAAAGTTTAGGCAAAAAATAATACAATGACATGCATTTTAGACTAGCTCATTAATTTCCATTCATTTTATTTTATTAGGATTAGGTAGTAGCATGTATAGAAAGTTAAGAAAAATGAATGCTCTAATATATGACAGTATATGTGTTTTAAAGAAAGGCCTAAATCAATTTTGAAAATACTATGGTTGGACCCTTACTTTGATATGTCTATTGAAACAAGCTTTCTTAGAATCTAATATGCATTGTTTGCAAAAAGCCCAGTATGACAAAAAAAAAGTATATTTTATTAATAAAATTTTTAGGGCAAATTATGAGTCCACTAAGACAAAAGTCTTGAACAAAAACAAATAGTGCAAACTTAGGCATTAATAAGGCGTGTTTCACATAGACATCAACCATCTAAATTTTTTTTAGGTTTTTACTCGATATTGTCAAAATCTATTTAAGCATTCACTGATAAACAAATCAATGAAAGTGATGCTTATCAATTCTTAACTCTCTTTACATGGCATTCATCTAAAGCATTATTCCTTCCAAATAAATAAATAAATAAATAAGAATAAAAAGGGACATTAACCTATGCGCGTTAATCATGGAAAGAAAGCCATTGGAAATCAAGCCCGCACTCTAAGAGAAGGGCACACTTAATGATTAAACCAGTTACAATCCAAATGGGTAACGGGGAAGAAATGTGAAAATGATTAAGAATCAAGATGTCAAAGCCTTTCCTCATACGACAAGGATAAAGTCGTGTCACGGGTCTATGAAATCCAAGCGTCATCAATCGAAGACCCATCCAATATCATCAGGATAGAAGGAACAACTAGGAGTGAACGGATCCACACTCCCAGTAAGCTACAAGATAAAATCTTCAAAGAGAATGAGAGGTCCAAAGAAGAAATAAAAAGAACATAAGAAGAAGGATGAACTTCTCAAACACACAAGATGGAACAGATAAATCTTTCTAACCAAAATAAGTCCAAGATGGGGCATGCAAACAAGGAAATGGGTCTTTAGTACAAGACAAAAGAGTTCTCGAAGGCCCGAAGATGACTTCAAGACGAACCAACATGAGATCAAAATGGCCCATTGACATCAGAATGGACCAGGATGACATTAGAAGGCTCAAAAGCCCAAAAGTTTGAATTAGGAGCCCGGAACAAGTCGTTCCAAGCTTCTAAATGGCTTAAAACCCTTAGGCCAAAATGATTTGTTCCCAATCTTGAACGGGCCATTTTGACCCAGTTTGTTATGAATTAATTTCAAACTGGAATGGACTGTTCTAATTTTGAAATGGGTCGTTCCATATTTAAAAGTTGTTCATAACAGATTAGTTTGGAATGCCCCATTTCATTGATCAGAATGGCTCCTTCTGATAAAGTCTGACTTTTATATATATGAGCCTCATGTACTGTGCTCAGGATCAAAAAAATTGCTGACTAGAGTCCTAAATAGCTCAAAACTTCTTTTTCTCCCTCTCTTGTACTTCTTGAGATTTGTGAGGTAATTTGTAGTGTGTAAGGCAACCAAAAAGCGCCTCAAATCCACCATATTGGAAGCACATTCTCTAAAAGCTCATTCAAGAGGTATTCTCATTAAATTCGTTATCTACTATCTACTATTTCTGTCATAAACATTGTCATAAATAAAAGCAACCATGTAGTTGTTTTAGGTTCAATCGTGTAATTTTAAATTAAGCATGTAAATAACCATTAATAACGGGACCAAATATTTGAACTTTTACTCTCTATCTCACTAATTTCACCATAGGGTACCTGTAGACACCCAATTTCGTCTGGGATATCCAAACCAAGGATAAAGGTCTACTAAAGCGAGACAAACAACCCTCGAGGGGACCAACGCGTTAGGCAGCAGTTTTGTTATGATAACATCTCTCATTATAGAACTAATTTTGACGATCAAACCGTTGTGATTAAAGATCAATGTATTGAGAAGATATTATCAATATTCCAGCATGATCCAACGGTTAACGAGTTCTCTATAAGCCTCGCACTGTTATTGGAAAAAAGTAGTATGTATGGCCCCTAAGAGCCTAATTGAGCACCAAAATGGGCCAAGATGGCTCCGAAAGGCCCAAAAAAAAACTCAAGAAAATTGATCTGGGGCAAGGAATGGGTCGTTCCCAATGTTGGAACGGCCTGTTCCGCTTTCCAAAAAATTTTGCGTCGGGCAGTATTTTTGTTTTGATAATATCTCCCTCAAAAGACCTAATTTTCACGATCTGATCGTTGAAGTTAAAGATAAATGTCTTAAAAAGATATCATCAAATTTCTAGCTTGATCCAACGGTTCATTATTTATCTATAGGTCTCGTATTACAGCTAGAAAATATGAATTATGTAGCAGACAACGTTTTTGTTATGATTGTATCTCTCACTATAGACCTAATTTCAACAATCTAACCATTGAAATTGAAGATCAATATAATTTGAGGATACCATAAAAAATACAGCATGATTCGATAGTTAACGAATTCTCTAGAGGTCCTGCACGGTGCCTAGGAAAAGATGGTATTTTTAGAAAATTTAGTTTCACATCGGATAGCTCTCTTATGCTTTTATCTCCTAGTTGGCTATATAAGAAACCCTCTGGCCAAGGGATTGAAAAGAAAAAAATTTGCATAGCTTCCCCCCTCTCTATATAAACCTTTGAGTCATAGTGAGATTTTGTAGAGTGAAGGACTGCCAAAACACGCACCGCACGCATTTGGGAAGATTCCATTATAAAAAGGCTTACTTTAGAGGTTTTAAATTCTTCTATTTTATTTATTTTTTTTAATTATTTTTTTTTTATTTTTTTTAATTATTTCATCTATTATTCTTTTTATTATTTTTTCTTTATTTATTATTTTATTTATAATTCTTATATACCAATAAATAATCATGTAGGCAATAGGTATTTTTCATTATGTAAATAATAAATAATAAAAAAGGATAAGATATTTAAAATATTATTTATTATCATGCTAATTTCATCATAGGGTACCAATTTAGGACGTTGTAGGGGTGCCTAATACCTTCCCTACACGTAACCGACCTCCGAACCCAATTTTTGCTATGAAGACCTTTATTTTGATTTCAAAATCTTTTCTTTTTCAAATGTTTTGAGTAAAACATTGGTGACGACTCCATAAACTCATTTCAAAATCATTAATTAAGGATTAGTCTGGTTTCCGGACATTCCCTAATTGATGAGATTTTTCAAAAGGTAGTCCAAACCATTAGTCGTAAGATTGAAAATTTTTAGGTTACGATAGTACCGATATAGGGCGTCGTAGGGTGTCTAACACCTTCCCTACATGTAATCGACCCCTAAACTTAATCCTGACTATGAAGGCCATAATTGACTTTTTAAAAATCTTTTATTTTTTCGATGTTTTGATTAAAATATCGGTGGCGACTCCTTCAAACTCTTTTTTCTAAAACCATTGATGAGGGATTAGTTTGGTGTCTGAGCATCCCTTAATCTATAAGATTTTCAAAATGGAAGTCTAAACCATCTGTGGGAAATCCGACATGCCTAAACCTTTTACATTATATGATAACATCTTCATGGGGCAACTTTCCTTTTCCCCTCCTTAGCGTCAATCTTAAGATTCTTCAATCCTTCTTGATCTCTGTTTTTCATATTTTCTAGCACGAGTTTCTCATCTCCTTTAAAAGTGACTCAAAGCTACCTTCCCAACTCCCATAATTTACTTGCCTCCTTGGCATCATTTTTATCCACACCAACCTATTACAATTTTTAATGCAATTGTTTGATAAAATGTTACTGAGTTTGATTTTTGTTTGTCTTTCTTCCTTCCTTTTGTTCATGAACACTTTGGCATGTGAACATTTTTCACGTGAAAACTCTATACTTGTCTTATCTTTTAAAATAGACTTTCCTCTAAGAGCTCCATGCAAAATACCTTTTTTAAGCCTTGCGAGTAGTCATCACTTTCCCCTATAGTCATAACTCTCTTTCTTAGCACTATAAATCTATTATTCTCACTCGTATTTTGCCTCTACTGTTTTGGTGACTTAGTTTGATAAATGGCTACTTTTTGACTTCTTTCTTGTTGTTTATAGTTGGTCCACTTCCTGTTGGTTGACTTTCCACTTGCGCTTCAATTATGATTTCATCATCTAAAAACTCATTTGTAACAATTAAATTACTTTCACAAATATGAAAATCTTGAGATTTTTTTTTCCATGTCCAATCTCAATTTGATCCCTAACACATTCCTTCCTAACACCTTTCTTTTTTACTTTTTACCACAACACCTTTTGTCCTTTGTCCCTCTAAATCATTATTTGTAACATTTAAAAAAATCCCATGTGATAGTATTGGCTAAACGACCATTGTGGGGCAGCTTTAGAAACTTATTATCAAAATGGGGCTGTTTTGAAACATTTTACACCCATATCGATACCCATGACACGTGGCTTTTTTTTTTTTTTTGCTTGGTTGGGCTGGACCACTGTCGCTATAGGCTGAAGCACCACACCTGATGGGCTAAAAAAATTATATAGCCCATAGCGACACTAAGCAAAGAAAAAAAAATACGAAATTAATAATAATGTAGAATAAATATAATTAACTGAAAGTTATTATTATATAATTATAAAAAGAAAACAAATTTTTATAAAAAAGTAATTTTAAATAAATAATATGTATTTTTTTTAAACTGAAGTTGTGGCCCATAGTGCCCGAAAGGAGCTATGGGCCATAGCGCCCGAAAGGAGCTATGGGCCATAGCGCCCGAAAGGAGCTATGGGCCATAGCGCCCCAAATTTTTTTATTTATTCATTTTTAAATAATTTTTTTTACATTATATTTACTTCTTTTTTCAAATTTACATTATTTATTATTTGAATTATTTTATTCCCTTTTATCTGTTAATTTTTTATAAATTTGTAAACAATTTTTGTATTTAAAAAATAATATATATATTTTCCGTAACTGGCGCTATGGGCCACAGCGCCTGAGTGGAGCTGTGGCCCATAGCGCCCCAAATTTAAATTTTTTTTTCGTTTTTGAATTATTTTTTTACATTATATTACTTATTTTTTCAAATTTACATTTTTTATAATTTGAATTAATTTTTTCCCTTTTATGTGTTGATTTTTTATAAATTTGTAAACAAATTTTGTATTTATAAAATAATATATATATTTTCCGTAACTGGCACTATGGGCCACAGCGCCTGAGTGGAGCTGTGGCCCATAGCGCCCCAAATTTAAATTTTTTTTTTTTCGTTTTTGAATTATTTTTTTACATTATATTACTTATTTTTTCAAATTTACATTTTTTATAATTTGAATTAATTTTTTCCCTTTTATGTGTTGATTTTTTATAAATTTGTAAACAATTTTTGTATTTATAAAATAATATATATATTTTCCTTAACTGACGCTATGGGCTACAGCGCCTGAGTGGAGCTGTGGCCCATAGCGCCCAAATTTTAATTTTTTTTTTTTCGTTTTTGAATAATTTTTTTACATTATATTACTTATTATTTTTAAATTTACATTTTTTATAATTTGAATTAATTTTTTCCCTTTTATGTGTTGATTTTTTATAAATTTGTAAACAAATTTTGTATTTATAAAATAATATATATATTTTCCGTAACTGGCGCTATGGGCCACAGCGCCTGAGTGGAGCTGTGGCCCATAGCGCCCCAAATTTTAAATTTTTTTTTTGTTTATGAATTATTTTTTTACATTATATTACTTATTTTTTGAAATTTACATTTTATATTATATGAATTTTTATTTTCCCTTTTATCTGTTAATTTTTTATAAATTTGTAAACAATTTTTGTATTTATAAAATAATATATGTATTTTTTAACTAGAGCTATGGCCCATAGCGACTTGAAATTTTTTAAATTTTTATTAAATAATTTATGCAGATGTCGCTATAGGTGATGGAGACTCTTGTAGTATATACCCCCCTTCCGTTCTATTTAATCACATCGAAATCTCTACTTCATTTGTTGTTTTTGTTATTGTATTTGTTATTTATCCACTAAATCAGTCTGGTTGGTTGTTTGCTCCTGTTAAGTTGAGTTTTAAAATGTTATTTATGATTGAAATATTTTGTAGTTTAAAGAGCCCCAAAGGTGTAATATGTTTCAAAACAGCCCCATTTTAGTATTTTGTTTGTAAAACTGCATTATAATGGTCGTTTAGCCGATAGTATTTCTTTCCCACCGCCCATATCGTCATGAAAACTAACTTTTGGTCATTATGCAATGTGTAAAATTTTGAATCTTCCCTAGTCATCTCTTGGTTTACTCTCTCAAAGTTTGTCGTTGCTTCACCACTTTCCATGCCTTTCACCACCTCCACCACTATATCTTCGTCATCAAATTTTGATTCCGAGGATATAATCTACATCTCCACGTTAATACCAAGCGACTCTTCCTTTGAATGATAGCCATTTTACCTCTTACAATTGCAAAACTCATGTTGTTTTTTAGCTTCATCCACCAAATTGATGTTACAAATCATTCTGTTAATACACATATTTGCATTGAACTTAACTTGCTATGGTGAAGAGACTTGGATTAGGACCTTTTGATGGAGTTGCCTTGAGAAGATGAATATTCGGTTCTCCACTTGACTTCTCCTTGCTCCACAATCTTTCTTGAGGTCTTCAAATGTGGAAGAAATAATGAAAGACAAAGAATATGCTCTATTTTGGTGCATACTCTCCTAGAAGAAGAAGAAAGGAACCAAAGGCACAAAGGAAGGATTCTTTTGTGAAGGTTCTTAAGGAGAAAGTTTTCTCCAAGTGTGAGAGACTTTTGAGAGAGAATTTCTTAAAATGATGAAACCTCAAATGCATCAAAAGTGGTCAGCTACAAAGGAATAGGGTATATATAGGAGTTGGGAAGCTTATGTGAAAAGCTAGGTTAGCTAGAGTTCAAAGTAAACCATGGTATGGTTACTTTGAACTCTAGTCGCCCAAATTTGAATTTCAAATTCAAATTTGGGAGCTCCTTGGCCAGTCACACTTGTTTCACATACTCACATGGACCTCATGACATTTGAAATGTAATTTAAGTGGCATTTCATTTGAGTTTGAGACATTTGAATGGCACCTAGGCGTGACCATTCATGCATGCTCCAAATTCAAATGAAATGTTAACCTAAATTACATTTTAATGTACATAAAGTTCTCTCTAACCTTTAAACATCCTAAACTACTTGACCTATAATACAAGATCAAAAATAAACTATACTATAATTCCTAAAATAAAAGACAAAGAAAATGATACCAATATTGGCTATGTAAAGCCTTTGGTCAAAAACACTCAAAATACAAGGCAAAATGAATACAATGAAATAGTCCTATTCTATCTACAAGTTTACTAGGCCAAGCCTTAATATGTAATGGTCCACGTGAAAAGTAGTTTGGGCCTAGAAAGTCCACTATCCTCTATGCTAGCTAATCCCTCATGTATGTTCATAGCCATGACTCTAATAATTGAGTCTTTAACCCAAGGTCTTCCATCATCAATTTTTTTCCAGGTTGACATTTGTTGAATCTATTGCTATAAACGTCCCAAAAACACACTATAGAGTGAAAAATGGACAATATCCCTTCTTCCTCCTTTTTTTTATCTATTTTGTTATTCACTCCTCTGCTACCCCTTCTATCAACACAATATCATCTCCCAAGTACTTTAACTTTACTTCACCAACATCTTTGAAAAGTAGACATCTTTCAACTTATCAAACATGGATAGATCTCTTAAACACCCAACCCAAAATGTCTTTACCCATGTTTTTCCCCGGCACTACCACATCTTTTCCTCTTCAATCCTCTTTCATAACATATTTGCTTTATTTTTAGTTCACTTGCCATTTTTTTGAAGCCTCTGGATCTAATCTGACCACCACTTGAGCATGTGTATCTCTTGCATTTTTTTTTCTTCCCCTCCCACGAAGTTCAGTTGTTGGTGTGATATAAATCTCCCTCTACTAGTCCTACCATAAGTCCCTTTATCTTTTGCTCTCCCTCCTTGTACCCATCCACCATGCTTCAAGAATTTTGGTATATTCACTTTCAATTTTTTCACCATAATAAATTAAAAAAAATTTACTAAAATAAATTATTAAAAAAACTATTTACCAAATTAAATAGTTTTGGCCACATCGAATTTGAAGAGAAAAATAAAATGCTAGTTCCAATGACGACTTCCAGAAATGTATGTACACAGGAGAAAGGGAACAGAAAAATGTCAACCATTGTGACGTTTTCTATGGCTGATCCACCATAATAAATAAAAAATAAATAAAAATTACAAAAATAAATTAATAAAAACTATTTATCAAACTAAATAATTTTGGCCACGTCAAATTTAGAGAAAAGAAGAAAGCGTAAAACATCAATATGGTTGACATTTTTTTGTGCAAAACAAAATCAACGAAAAACGTCACTAATAGTGACGTTTTCTACACAAAACAAACTCAATGAAAAACGTCGGTGTGAGTGACGTTTTTTGCACCTGGTTAAACAAAAAACGTCATCATGCATGTGTTACATGGCTTCACATGTGCCTTACATGCCTTGATGAAGAGCCACGTATGTGTAGAAGCACATGCCTTGATGAAGAGGCAGAAGAGCCATGTATGTGTAGAAGCTTGTTCCTTTACGTGTCATGTATAGAAGACATCTTCAGCATTGACGTCTTTTGGTGATTGTTGGGCGAGTTGCGTGCCTAGTCCAGCAGCTCTAGCAAAGATTGAATTGAATAACAAGCTGCACAACAAGATTAAGTAAGGGAATTTGTTTTTTTGGCTTTTTGCTGCAACTCAAATATAATAGAGCAAATTAATGTGATTCTGGCACTAGCTCCCTCTCCTTTAGGATCCATGAAACTGAGCTTATCCCTTTTTTAATTGTTTATTCCTTCATTTTCCCCCATTTTCTTGCCTTTCACATTTTAGGAAAACCAATGAATCAGAATCTGAGCTTATCCCTCTTTTAATTGTTTGTTCTTTCAAATTTTTTTCTTTCCCATGCCTTTCACTACATGCTAGACGTCATTAGGGATGACGATTTTTGTTTAACCAACGTCACTCACACCGACGTTTTTCATTGAGTTTATTTTGTATAGAAAACGCCACTATCAATGATGTTTTTCATTGATTTTGTTTTCAACAGAAAGCGTAAACTATGTTGACGTTTTCTATTGCTTTCTCATGAAAAATCGTCTCTATCTTTGACGCTTTCTTCTTCTCTTTAAATTCAATATTATTTAATTTGATAAATAATTTTTTTATTAATTTATTTTTGTAATTTTTATTTATTATGGTGGATCATCCGTTTTCTACATGGTCCGTTGTGAACAAGAAACGTCAACTATTGTGACGTTTTCTGGATGGTCAAGTTTAAACGCAATTTGCATGGTTTGTGCGCAACAATGAACTGAAAGGCTCAATTTGATGTGAATGACAGCCACGTTCATAGTTGACAAAGCCACCCATTTATTTATAAGAAAATATAAATATAGGTTTATATGTTTTTTGTTTAAAATATAGAGTGAAGAGAGAAGAGCGTGTCTATAAATCATTAGCTTTGTGTTTTCAATTCCCTAGGATACTGTGTCATGGCTCCAGATCTACAAATTTCAGGTTATATTCGCATCATTTTTCCTTCATTATTTTTAGTTATGCTATAGCTAGTTACAATGGTAGATCTGATTGAACCAGACAAAATGGAAGGTGAGATGGTTCAAGTTAGCATTCAATATGTGCTCAAAAACATCAACTCGTCCAAGAAGGAAAACGTCTCAGGGATTGACGTCTTTAGCTTGCAAGGAATGCATTTATTACACACAAAGTCGTCACCAGAACTGACGTTTTCTTTTTCTCTTCAATTCACTATTTAATTTGGTAAATAATTTTTTTAATTTATTATGGCGTAAAAGCCTTCACCTTCATTTTCAGATTTCCTATACATATGTTGCCAATTCCTCTGTCATGCAAAAAACCTTGTTGGAGATTTCTATGTGCATTTTCCATTTTCGTGAACCAATCGCAAGGTTGCAAAAAAACCTTTTCTTCGCATTAACCTTCTCTACATACTCCGAAGATTATAAAATACAGCTTTCCACATGACCTCTTTTTCCCACTGCTTTGCAGAGTAACTCTGTTCCCACTTCCTTATTCCTTATTTCGCAAAGAAAAGAAAACATATTTGGGCTTTGATAAAAGCACTTTGAAAATAAGGTATATAAGGAAATCATTTTTATTTTCTTTTGTATTTTGCTTTATTTGAATCAATTATACCTTCATAAATGTTTTCCTGTTTTTTTATAAAAGAATTATCTTCGAATGACACGTGTTAAAAGTTCATATATGCTCTGAAGTGCCTATTGTAAGACCTCACTTGATCATCTCAATAGGGGACGATCCTAAGCGCAGAACGCTTGACCCAATGAGTAATACATGAAAACCTCCATATAAGAATCAACTAATATAACGTATCATTATACATGAAAAAAGTAATATTTGTGTGAAAGCACTAAAAATGCAAAAATAAAATAATGGGTAATCTCTAAAACCCTTTCATTCCCAAGCCCAATGTCGCTTTTAAATTCTCACAATCACAAAATATCCACCCCGTAACTACAATCCTTGTTCACGATCCTAGCCTGCGCCGTTAACTGATCCACCGTAACGTCACAAACGACCATAACGGTGATCTTCCACGTCTTAACGAACCCCACTTTAACTTTCACCGGTGCCCTCAGTTTCAGCGTCAACGGCACGCTCCGTTGGGCCACGGCCTTCACCAACGCCGTCTTCTCCGACGCCGTCAGTTCCACGCCGTTACCCGTCAACACCGTCTCGAACACGGTCACGTTATTCGGCGGCTGATAAAACGCCGGCAACGCGCCGTTGCACAGCATGGCTCCGTCGTAGAGCATCTCAACGGAGCTTCCCTTCTCGTAGTAGATTCCGATCTTCCCGTTGCCGTTACCGGCCCTGACGGAGACGTCGAACTCCGGCGACAGTGCCGCCGAGGTGAGGTTCATTCCCTTCACGGCGACGCCTTCGATGGCGTAGTCCGGCGCCTTCGGCCGCACGACGAAGTAGAAGACGGCGGCGGCGGCGGCGAGGAGAACGGCCAGGAGGAGGAGGATGGAGATGAACCAGCAGAGGCAGCAGCAGAAGCGGCACCGGCGAGTTTCCCGGCGAGTGTAGTGCGCGTAGTTTCGGTAATTTTCCGGCGGAGAGAGGCGGTGGACCTGGTCCTTTGGGATCTGGATGACGTAGGTTCCTTGCCGCGGCGAGGGATTCGCCGCGGCGTGAGACGACGTCGTTTGTGGGAGTTGCGGCGAGTTTCCCGGGTGAACTCGGTCTGCCATTGGTGAGTCACTGAGTAACGAGTTGTTAGCGAGTGGAATTTGAAACGAAGTAAGGAACTTACGAAACACGGTGGTGAGAGTGTGTTAAGTAGTGAAAGGGAAAAGCGTGTGCGCGTAATCGAAAAGAAGAGAACTTAACGCGGCGTCGTCATAAGGGCATTTGTGGAATTTCAGGTACGTGCTTTTGATTGAATAGCGTTTTGTTTGGGTTTGGTTTCTTGAACCTGATCACTATTTTGTTTGGCTTTGGTTTCATACTTCTTTTTTATATTTGGGTACCTTTTTCCAAATTTAAATTCATATTCATTAAAAATAAAATAAAAGTCAATGGAACTTCGACTTAATTACGTTTTCTTCTTTCTTTTTTTAAGAAGATCCAGATCTTTAAAATTAAGTTGCTTACTTGAATTTTATCTGTTAATTAATGAGAATCTACAAAAGTAAAATAGAAAAATGAATGTATTTAATGTTATTGATAAAATATTTTATATTTTATTCCAGATTATAGCTGTCTTTTTTACTTGAAATAATCTTGTTTAAAATGGAATTTTTTTTATTTATTTATGGAGACTAAATTTGATATCAATGATTTACAATACACACCAACTAATGTACACCTTATTGGTCTTGTTCAAGTTGATTATTAATATAACAAAAAATTTAATTTATGCAAATGCATATTATAATTCATTTTTTATATGACTAAAATTTATAATAAATATAATAATAACTATAATTTAAAATAAATAAATATTTATATATATATATATATTATATTATGATTTAAATTAAAATTTATAACATATAAATTATTTTGTATTATATATTATATAGTTTACATTGTGTATCTGTATTGTTTTCAATTATTCATCATTTATTTTTAAATATTAAAAATTAAATTTAAAAATATACATCTAAGAAATCATTGATGATAAAATAATTCTAAAAACAATATGTTAAAAAAATAGTTAAAATTTCAATCATATAATAATAATTCTTAAAAATACTCTTAGTTATTTTAATTTATTTATTCTAATTTATATAAATATAATATTTTTTATATAATACGAAATATTAAATTATTTAATTAGGAATTAAAATAATGGTTATAAAATATATTTAAAAATCAATTAAAATGTATAATAATGCAGTGAAATATATAGAAATATATAATAATAATAATAATAATAATAATGATAGAAATTTATCTATTAATTTCCATTTTAATTGTTGTATTAAATAAATTGATCCTTTGTTTGAAATTTATTTATTAAAAAAATACTTAATTTTACTTGCTACCTTTTTATAAAACAAACTATAAAGAAATCAAATTAAAAGACTTATTACTTTAATTTTTACATTATTTAAAATTTCATTAAATTAATAATAAGATACAAATGGGTACATTTTCTTGGTGTCCACTTTTTGAAAAATGATTATATACATATCTTATATTTTATCTTTTTTTCACTAACATGTTTCTTAAAGAAGAAAGTTAAATTGTACTTTTAGTCGGTCTATTTTTTTTGGAAATCCACAATTTTGCTCTCTATATTAAAATAAAGATATTCAACCCTTATTCATTAATAAAAAATTAGATTCAAACATAAAAAATTAAAACATGACATTAAGTGATGAAAAACACAACTTCATTAAAATAAGTGATGAAAAATTAGTAACATGACATTTGAAAATTAAAACATAAAAAAATATATAAATAGGATTCATTAATAAAATAAATATCAATTGTTCATTAAAATAAATATAAAACGAGAATACTTTCTGTTATTTTTAAATTTTTATTCTTATATGTCACGTCATTAAATATTATGTTATTTAAGTGATGTCAAGTTAGTGAAAAATATCAAAATTTAATGATTAATAAATATCAAATTGATAGTAAAATCAAAATTGTGTATTTTTAAAAGTAGAAAGATCATATGTCTATTTTAGAACAAAGGGACCAAAATCGTGAATTAATAAAAATGAAGGGTTAAAAAGATGGTTTAGAACATTAATACTAATTACTCACTTTTTCTTTTTTCATGCTAATTTTTTTATTACACTTTTTACTATTATTGTTAATAATTAATTTCATCTGCTTTTTATTTATTGTATTTTTATTTTATGTATTTAATGCAATTAAGTTGATTTTTGTGTATTATAAATAATTAAATTAAAATAAAAATTGTGGATGTTATATTATTGATAATATATTTAATTCATTAGATAAATTAATTCACATGATTTATGCTGGAGGGATAGAGGAGCTTTGTGTTTGTAACAACCTGATAGTCATTACACTTAACAATATAAGAGTGCAAAACATAAAATCAACTACCTTAGGATTCTCAAGCAAACAAATCCTAAATATTCATGCAACAATGTGTGTGTATCTATCTGAGAAAATATAAAACAAAACTTTCCCATATGTGAAAATCATAAAGTCCCTTGTGGGGTTACAATTATCCTAAATACATGTATACAATGTGTGGAGATATACAATTATGCAGGACTAAAAACAAAAGTCATAGGTGTCAATCAAACACTTTACACAACTAGCTTCAAAAGAATACCTTTAACCAAAAGCCATCTCCACATAGTTAATAAACTCTAGGCTTATCCTCCATTTAATCCTAACATGCTTTCGTATCAAGTATAATCATAACAATCCAACATAAGGAAAAGTAAGGATAAGCTTGTGTAAGATAGAACAACATATATAAAATTAAAATAAGTTATCTATATCGACATGAAAAACTTCTAACACATAGCAACTTCCACATAGCACCACAGTAATAACTTCAATAAAAGTTTCATAGAGATACAACGCATCAAATCAAATATACAACTCAACAACTTCATATTAAGATAAGCAACTCAATAAACAAGCCAACAACACAATTGTATAACATCAACATGGATACACATCTCAACATCATAGTTAACAATACATCACTATTATGCGCCTTTACACATTTCAATTTATTAGGAGATATTTCAACACAAAAAAACAACTCACTCTCATTTAGTTCTAAGTTCAACTAAACACAAAAAACATGCATCATGCATAATCAACTTAGATGATATCTCTTTTATACAACACAACACACCTCAATTCAACAAAATACACATACCTCATTTATCATCTTATAAAATAAAAAAGATCAACACCAAACATCATATTACAAGATTCAAACATCTCATCAAAACATCAAAAATATCTTCATAAAATAACACAAAGAGACGTGATGCAAAAATAGGGCCTTGTCATGTGCCCACACTTGATATGAGCCTCTAGTTGGGTAGTGCATTCTCGCTTAACAAGAAAAGCTTGTTGTGGTTTCCCCCACCAAGTGAGCTTAACTGTAACAGCCCAAATTTTTACTGGGCCGTGGGCCCAATTCGTTGCCTGGAACGGGCCGTTTCGAAAGTGAAACGGGTCGTTCCGGAATAAAGAATTTGCCTAAAAAACGTAGTTGAGAACGGGCCGTTCCGGTTGGAGAACGGGCCGTTCTAGTTTGGAGAATGGACCGTTCTGAATGTAGAACGGGTCGTTCTGCTGGGTTTTGGAACGGGCCGTTCCGGTTTTGGAACGGGCCGTTCCAGTTGAGGTTTTTGCTTGGTTCTGGAGGGTCCAGAACGACCGTTCCACTTTTGGAACGGGCCGTTCCGGATTAGCTGAGGCAGATTCCTATAAATAGGAGGCCTTACCTCTCTCATTTTCTCACATCTCTCATTCTCTCTTCCTATCCTCTTCTGTTCTTTTTTCTTCCCCTCTTCTTCTCTCTGAAGACCATGGAGCACTTAGAGGAGGAGACCAAGAGATCCCTGTTGTAGTTTCAACGGCTGTTTATCCAGGTACGGGAGAAAAGGGGATTATTTATATGTGGAGTTACATGAGGGAATTGGGTAGAATAAGAGCCCTTAGAATTATGAGTAATTTTATAATTATTTCTGTTTGAAAAATTATTGGCATTCTTTGATTCTGTATGAATTTAGGATTATGAATATATGATTTATTTGTAAAAAATGATGCTATGGGAGAGAGAACGAAATTATAGAAAAGTGTCTGTAGGCTAGGCTTACCAAATTTACTTGTTTTATCCTTAGATATCCTTTGGTGAAAGTGATAGAGTTGTACATCAATAAGGTAGTGAGGTTGGATAAGAATTAGAAAGTAAGAAGCGAGGAGACTACCATTGCAAAAATTTCAGGGACGAAATTTCTTAAAGGAGGGGAGTATTGTAACAACCCAAATTTTTACTGGGCCGTGGGCCCAATTCGTTGCCTGGAACGGGCCGTTTCGAAAGTGAAACGGGCCGTTGAAATGGCCCGTTCCGAAATAAAGAATTTGCCTAAAATACGTAATTGAGAACGGGCCATTCCGGTTGGAGAACGGGCCATTCTAGTTTGGAGAACGGAACGTTCTGAATGTAGAACGGGCCGTTCTGCTGGATTTTGGAACGGGTCGTTCCAGTTGAGGTTTTTGCTTGGTTCTGGAGGGTCCAGAACGACCGTTCCACTTTTGGAACGAGCCTTTCCGGATTAGCTGAGGCAGATTCCTATAAATAGGAGGCCTTACCTCTCATTTTCTCACATCTCTCATTCTCTCTTCCTATCCTCTTCTGTTCTTTTTTCTTCCCCTCTTCTTCTCTCTGAAGACCATGGAGCACTTAGAGGAGGAGACCAAGAGATCCCTGTTGTAGTTTCAACGGTTGTTTATCCAGGTACGGGGGAAAAGGAGATTATTTATATCTGGAGTTACATGAGGGAATTGGGTAGAATAAGAGCCCTTAGAATTATGAGTAATTTTATAATTATTCCTGTTTGAAAAATTATTGGCATTATTTGATTTTGTATGCATTTAGGATTATGAATATATGATTTATTTGTAAAAAATGATGCTCTGGGAGAGAGAACGAAATTATAGAAAAGTGCCTGTAGGCTAGGTTTTGGAAAAATTGAAATAATTCTATTTGAGGAATTAATGATACCATTAGATTCTGTATGTGTTGAGGATTAGAAATATATTTTTAATTTGTAAGAATGATGATCTGAGAGGGAGAACGAAACTGTAGAAAAGTGCCTGTGAGTTAGGTTTTGAAAGAATTGGGAGTTTTATTGTTTATGTTAAAGTTATATGAAATTAATAATTCCATTGTTTATAATATTAATTTATGAATGTTATTATTGTATTGATTGATAAGAATGAATGATCTTGATGTGAATTAATTGAGGGGTGTGTAAACCCTTATTTTGTTGGGCTTATCTGTTGTGTATGTGAGGTGGAATGGTGTACGTGATGTGAATTTGAATTATGAGATGAGATGTTGTATGAATGTGATTATGATTGTGATTGTGGTGCCTCACATCAGTGACTAGGGATGGCATGGCCCGTGGGTAAGTGGTGCTACAGGGAGGGCGTGACCCTAACGTGGTGTGGGATGAGTAAGACAGTTAACACACACCACTTATGTTGATTATGGCAGCCCTGGCATAGGGTTAATTGCAAGAGACTCTATGGATTGTAATTTGATTGTGGTTCCTCACACTAAAGGATCAAGGATGATACGAACCCTGGTAGTTGATGTTTCAGGGACGAGCGTACTCCCGGATGATCAGAGATGATACGAACCCTGGGTAGGTGATGCTTCAGGGATGAGCGTACTCCTTAATGACTAGGGATGGCACGGCCCCTGGGTAAGTGATGCTATAGGGAGGGCATGACCCTGGTTTGGTGTGAGGCAATTAACCTGTATCACTTGTGTCAGATGTGGCGAGGTCTTGGCATAGTGTTAATTGTAAGATTGGTGTGAATTATGGATGTGGAAATGATATTGTTAATTGTAAGATTGACATGAATTATGAATATGAAAATGATGTTGTAAATTGTATAATTGGTGTGGATTATGATGGATTGAGATATGTATGTGAAATGAGATATGTTAAATGTGAATTGAGATGTGAAGATGATGAATGATTGATATATATATATATATATATATATATATATATATATATATATATATATATATTATTATTAAATAATGAATTATGATGAGATTATATTGTGATGTGTTTGTATGTACTTTGCATATAGATATTTTCTTTTCTCACCGTATAAACTGTGGACATTTTAGGTGAAGAAGATCCGGCTACGAGTGGCATCTAGAATGTCAACAGTTAAATTATGGGAATGCTCTGATAATGTGACATCGGGGCAGAGGATTTCTAGGATAGAATATTTATATTGATTTGGTATTGTAATAAATGATTTTAAAATTGTAAACTCTTAAATTTTACCTTTCAAGTTTTATTTTTCAGTCATTTTCTTATATTGAAGAAAGAACAGCTTTGAAGTTTTATGTGAACCCTTTTATGAATCCTTTGAAAGTTTATTCTGCTTAATTAAATTATATTATATATGTGTTGGGGTAGTAAGGGTGTCACATTAACCCCTTGTGGGTCACCTCATTCAGTGATCACAACTTGTTGAGTGAATTGGATCCTTTGTGGGTCACCTCGTTGGGTGAGCTCCCCACGTTGCAACACTAAAACAACAACCTCATTCTAGGTGACACGTGTCATTCGATGCACCTTCAAAAGTGTTCATCATGAACACTCGTTCGCACAAAATGAATCATAGGGTCGTTGAGTAAGAATGAGATATGGACAACTTTTCCTTCATATTTGAAGGCTCACCTAGTGAGTTCACCATCTCGTTGGGCGAGAGTGTCCAACACCCCATGGTTCCAACACTTTTCTCTTTTCCTCCAACCATCACAACCACTCCCCATCTACATGAAATTCATGATTCCAACTCCACATATCACAAACAACTAAAAAAAACACCTTATCTCACTCATGCAACCACACATATTCACAAATCAACCCCTCTCAAATTCCTTCAACAAAACCCAAACTCAAGCCCTAACTCTAACTTTGTAACACCCCATTTTTCAAAATGTTATTACTATCATATGGTATTTGGTCAGAATTATTTTTATTATTATAGAAAAATATTATTTTGTCTATTTTAAATAATTATTTTATATGTATTAAATAAGTATTTTTATTAGAATTTTAAATAATTATTTATATGTTTTAAGGGATAATTTAGGAGTCAAGATAATAATTAAATTAATTATATATTTTATTATAAAATTTAAAAGGTTGATTTTATAGGATATTTTGATATAAAAATTATATTATTATATTTTAGGTCAGAAATATTTTATTAATGTTGGAGAAAAAGTATTTTATATTATATTTATTTATTTGATTATTTGGGGGGAAAAGAAAAGCAGGCCGGGAAGTGAAATGAGTTTGGGTTGACTTGACTTTAAGAAGGGGTTAGTAGATTAACCCTTATTTTAGGGTCTCATTTTGACATTCTGAAAGAGTAAAAGAAGAGGAGATGAAAAATAAAGAGCTTTAAGGAGGAACAATCTCCAATTGCATTTTGGAATAATGCAACAAGTACATGGGAAAAGGGGACTTCCATATGCGTAGAGTGATAGTTCCCTAGGATTATTAGTAATTTTATGATGTTTTCTGTTTGCATGTTTGATAATAATAATAACAATTTTTGTATGGATTTATATTGGTTTTTATGGTGTTAAATTATTGAAATTGTGGTTCTGAATGATGGAATGGATCAATTAAATGTGCTTGTAAGTTAGGGTTCGAGGGAATTGGGATTTGTTAAATGATATATGTTTTTGGGAAATTGAGATTACGTAATGTATTCGTGCATGAAAATGATGAAGTTTGACCGATTAGAACGTGAAAATATGGTTTATTTGTTGATTGATGAATGTTGTAAATTTTGTTCGCGTTTCTAGGTTGCAGAAAATCACGTTAGCGTCGAACTTAGTTCCTCGTGTCGGGTGCACCTTCATGGAGATAAAGGTGGAACCCAGAAGGTTTACACTGGGCAAAAATGTAATTTTGCCAAGCGTAATTCTTTAAGGTGGTCTTTGTCATGCCTTAACGTCGAGCGTGATATCTCGACGCCAGGTGCGGGCGAGAACAGGAGCTTTTGGATTGAGCTTAGCCCTTATAATCTCGCCAGGCATGAGTTAGAAATGGAATTGTGTTGAGATGAAATATTTGCTAATTGATTATGTGTTGATATATATATATATATATATATATATATATATATATATATATATATATTTGGTGAGTGTTGGATGTTATGTAATTAAATGTGAATTACAAAATTGATGTGTATGAGGATGTTATGCATGATCTGTTTATGATCTATTGGTTTATATGGGAATATTGGTGTGTGTGTGACATTGAGATAAATTGAGAATGTTGTGTATGATGCTTCAGCACAATCGTGTACGTAACACAATGCTAAACGTGTGATGCATTAGCACGGGCGTGTGCGTGATACGGTGTTGGTTGTGTAATGCCTTGGCACAGTCATATGCATGACACATGCGAGACGTGAGATGTGTCGAAACGAGCGTGTGCGTGATACCGTACTAGTTATGTGATGTTTGGGCACATTCGTATGCGTGACACGGTACTAGATGTGTGATGTATCAATACGATCGTGTGCATGATACGGTGCTAGTAGTGGAATGTATTGGCACAATCGTGTGCATGACATGATGTTGGACGTGTGATGCGTCAATAGGGGCGTGTGCGTGATACGGTGCTGAATATGTGACATGGTGTATATATGATTTGTGATGAGATAGTGAAATCGATTGATTTAGAATTGATGATGTTAAGAATGTTTGAATGATGGATATTGTGTTATTATATTATTGTAAATTGAGATTGTTTTGTGGAAATTTCCTATTGTGTTTTTTATATAGATTTTTAGGGTTTAGGGTTAGATTGAAAACTGAACGTAGTTTTAATGGTTGAGACAAACTAGTATAAAATTTTAGTGTTTCATTTGACTCTTCTCCAGCACTTCGTATGTTAAGTTCTTATTCTCTTCACTACTCAAAAGTGTAAGTTTTTGATACACATTATTCAACCCCCTTCTAGTGTGCATCTTTTCTCTATAAAAGTGTTAAAGCAATAAAGTTTCAAGCACCAAAGATAAGAGATCTTTTAATTCAATTATCAAAATATTGTGAAGATCCAAAAATAAAAAATGAAGCCATGTATTTAGCAACTTATGAAATTTAAAACTTTGAATTTTTATTAGAAATGAATATTTGATACAACATTTTATTTTTTTTTGTTAATTTTATTAGTAAAGTTCTACAATCTAAAGATATGCATATAGATGTTATAAATCATTTAGGAGGTCTTATTTCTAATTTAAAAATCTATAGAGAAAATGGTTTTGCATTAGCTTTGGAATCCACAAAAAAATTAGCTATTGAAATGGATATAGAGATTAAATTTTATGAAAAACATAAAATCCATAAAAACGTCATTTTGATGAAAATGCTAGTGATGAGATCACATATTCAGCGAAAGATTTTTTTCGTATTAAATATTTTTTATATATAGTAGATCAATCTATTTCTTTTTATTGAGACAATTTAAACAATTTTTACAATATGAAACTATTTTTGGATTTTTATTTGAATCCAAAAAAATTTAAAACTTTAAGTGAAGATGAGTTAAAGAAATATTGTATTAATCTTTGTTTTTTTAAGATTTGGTGAACACTCTATTATTGATGGTCCTGATTTATTTTTAGAACTAAAAGTATTGCGAGAAGTTTTAGAAGAAGAAATTAACACTCCGATGGAAGTATTACACTATATAAATTTTTTCTTTTATTCTTTTCCAAATGCATGTATTGCTTATAGAATATTATTAATAATATCAGTAATATATGCTACTATCGAAAGGAGTTTTTCAAAATTAAAATTATTTAAATCTTATTTAAGATCAATAATATTACAAGATAAATTAAATGGATTAGTCATCTTATTTATTGAGAGTGAAATGTTAGAATTACTTGATTATAAAACATTGGTAAATGATTTTGTTGCTCAAAAAGCTAAAAAATTAATATAAAAATTATTAACTAATAAATTTATCTACAAATTTTGCCTTAGGCCTCAAATTTTCTAGACACGACCATGGCAAGGATCACGATCATGAACACTAAGTCATGTCCGTGATCAACTTTATTCTCACATTCACAACATTTTCCAACCTCAAACCATGCCAATAATAGTTGTGACAACCAAGTGATGCTTATAACAATCCCTAAACATAGAATTACAAACATAAACCCCTCAACAACTTCTCCAATGAGTTCCAAACCACCCTAAACTCCTCTGTGAGTCCCAAAATCAAATTAAAACCATCAAATTCACATGCATCCCATCAAAATGATTCTAAACAACATATACAACATGAAAACTAGTTCAAATGCTACATGCATGCCATTAACAACGAGAGATCAATAACTTTGGGTCTCGGTTCACCTTCCTTGGAAAACCCCAACTTCACAACATAGAATTCATGTGATTTCAAAATAACCACACAATCACATTTTTTATGATGATCCAACCATATGCAACTCAAAATATAACAACAATTTGAGTTCTAGTTTTCTTTACCTCGATCTGAGCTACACCAAGAAAGGAGAAAAGAAGAAAGAATGGCTCTAAAATTTTCAACAATGAAGGAGAGGAAGAAGGAGTGACTCCAAGCTTCCAAGCTCTACACCTACACCACTGACCTTGATCTCCAAGACGTTTCAAGTAGTGATCAGCCTCTAACAACACAACTTTAAAACTCTTGAGGATCTAGGAGAAAGAAAAGAAAGGTTCAACAACAAAAGATTTTCAACTTTCCCTCCCTTTCAGCCAAACACTCAACTTAATTTAACTACGAGAAAATAACTCAAGGTATAGTGTTACAGAGTTTACCTATGATAACAATTTTCATGTCATTATTGATATTTCACCATTTGAAGCTTTATATGGGAGAAGATGTAGAATGACTATGTTTATTATGAGGAAGGTGAAATAGTTGTAGCATTAGAGTTAGTTTTACATAAATTTTTTACTACTATTATATAATATAAAATTAAAAATTATATAAGATTGAAATACTTAAATTTAAAATACAATTTAAATTGTATGTAAATTGATAAAATTCTAGTTTAAAACTATTGATGATTTTCTTATGAACTACTGTTTTCTTTAATTTATTATTTTGTTTGTATAATTTAATTGTGATATTTTGAGTATAAACTAATTTAATTAGAATTCGTTTTAAAAATTCAAGTAAAAAAAATAATTATGAATTTTATATATTTAAATTTAATGTATGTTATAATTTAATATTTAATTTATTTTTTATATTATGGTAACTATGACATAATTTATTTAACACATTGAGTGAAGAAAAAAGTTGATTAAAAATGAATTAGATTAACATTTATAGTATTAATTTAAAAAATCTGCACAATTTTCTTACTAATGAATTATTATTGTTAATTTTTATTTTGTTTGTATAATATTTATAATTTAATTGTTATATGTTGAGTATAAACTATCATCCTAATAATATTAGATTTTATATGTATAAGTTTAATACATATAATTCATTTAGTTGGGATCACTACAAAAAATATTACATACAGTGACATATAAAAAGTGTCACTATAGGTACAATATATATATTTATATATCTATTTGACATATAGCTATACACAATTTAAGTGTTGATTTTGAATGTGATTTACCACATATTTTATGTGTCACTATAGTCAATACCAACATTTTTAACAATATACCAACATATATTGTACTTAGTATGTAGGTAAAAATAATTTTAGTAACACATATTGTGTCACTATATGAAAATTTTCTTGTAGTGAATTTAATTTTCTATTAGTTTTGTATATATAATTTATCATAAAATATAAGTTATATCATTAAACTAGTTTTATGAGGGCGTATTAAATTGAGATTTCAAAATACAATTTTAGCATGAAAAAGTCTTTTGGATTTTAAAAGACTTTGTAGGAATGTCATGACTTTTATAATTATTTTTAAAATAATTTTAAAACTTGGATTTTAATCAAAATTTTGTAATTCAAATTCTAATGGATTTTGATGGATTTATATTATGAGATTTTAAAGAAATTTATATATTTTACAAGAAAATGTGGCTTTGTAATACTACAAGATTTAACAAAAAAAAATATAACATAAATAATAAAGAAAAGTAAAATTAATATAATTTTTTTATCTTTTGACAAGTAATTGTCTCTATTTTTTAATAAATAATTAACTTTAATGTCCTCTTATCTAACATTTATTCATGCACATATCTAAAGTTATAGTAGTCCTCCATACATTGTCACTTTCTCTTTCATGTATTAGAGTTTGAATAATATGTTTAAAATTATAGTCTTCATTAACGGATAACATTAAATATGAAGATTCATCCACAAATTCAATAGAAAATTCGTCAGAACGACATTATTTACGGATAAAGTTATATAGTTTTTATATGCTAATACAAGTTAAGGGGTGTATTGGATTAAAATTTCAATGGATTTTAAAATACTTTTATTATAAAAAAAATCTTATGGTGTTCATTCAAAAAATTTTAATATAAAAAAGTTATTTGGTATTCAATCAAGACAATCAATTTTATTTTAAAAATTTGTCAATATTTGGTAGTATTCAATTAAGACAATCAAGATTTTTTTTAGAGCTGTCAAAGTGGGCTCCAGCCTGTGAGTCAACCCGGCCCACCATGAAAACTGGCCGAGCCGGGACAAAAAAATGAAAAAGTTTATGATGGGTCAAAAAATGTGACCCGACCCACTTTCAACCTGACCCATCCGGGTTGAACCCGTGGTGGGCCAGGCGACCCACTTGACCACTTACCAACCCATCAAGTTAACCCACTAACAATTCACTTAACTATTTATTATTATATATGCATTATTTTAATAAGATATCATTTTTTATAGATAAAGATAAAATCAGTATTAAACAATATGAAATTGCTATAAATTTATCTACCCAAACCTCCAATAAAATTTAATATTGATGAATAATCATTCTCATGAAAAAATTTTATTTTTTTTGTTTTAATTTTTTAAAATTGTACACTTTTTAATTTAATTTTAATGTTGTATCCATGATTGATGGCAAACTTAGGTGAGGAGGATGAATGTTCTTCACCTTAAGCTTGCTCCGGCCGCTTGATCTTCTCCTTGAAGGTTGCTGGATGAAAATTCTAGCTAGGAAGAACCTTGATGACGTGAAGAAAAAGGAAGAATGAAGAAGAAGGGAGCACCAAAGCAAGGTGAGTAATGGATCACTCACAAAGGTGCTAAACCTAGAGAAAGTTCAAAGGAACCTAGGTTAGGTGAGAATGACTTTGAGGAGAGACTTGGCTGAATAATTTTCAGAAATCTCATTAATGATTCAAATATAGGCTAAGGAAGCAAGCATAATGGTGCCAACTCAAGGAGCAAAATTGGCGCCAAAAATTTGAATTTCAAATGGGATTTGAAATTCAAATTTCTTGGCAGCCCCATGTGCACGTCCAAGAGCTGATTCCATGTGCATTAAGGCTGCATTTAGAGTTAATTTGATGTTGATTTGGGTGGTCCATGTGCAGCACCATGTGGGTTAGCCCATGTGCACCAAATGCAACTCAAATTACTCCTAAATGTGACCTTAATTTTAGCTAACTTTGCCTAATTAAAAATTCCCTTCATAATCCTATTTTAATGGCCTAAATACAATGGCCAACCAAATACAATCAAAAGGAAAATTTGCAAGAATTAAAATGAGCCCAATATTGGGTACCAAAAGCCCAAAGGCCCATGAAGCCCAAAACTAGGCCCAATAAGCCTATGGCCCAAAATGCTACTCTATGTGGTCCAAAATACAAGACCAAAATATATGAAACTTATACTAATATAATATATACAAAATATAAGAAAATGGATACATCAAGATATGGCCCATGTGAAGCTCAACTTAGGCCTTCCAAGCCCATCGGGCCCATTGGGCCTTGATTGGCCCAAATCTTCATGTATATCCCATTCCTCTTGGCTCCTTCAAGGTATCACCTCTTGCTCTCCTAGGCATGATTCCATCATCCCCTCCCTCTTGAAAAGGATTTGTCCTCAAATCATGAGGGTCTCTATGATAGATATCATTACCTACATTAACAAAATATCATGTATGAAAGGTGATATGTTCAAATGGTGGAAATGGAGGTTGTACCCTAAGAGGAATCCATCTATAAATCCTAGCAAGGGAATTTATTCTAATGAAACTAGACTCTCTAAAAAGAGGGATAGGATCCTCTGCTAAACAAAGTTTATGAGTGTAATTAAATCCTAAAAATGTGATAAAACTAAGAGTATAACAATTGAAAATGTTATTCCTAAAAACTAAAACACCTTATCTAAGGTACCCCAAATAGTGACCTAGATGTTTCCTAGAAAATAAAGAAAATATTACTAGAAAACTTCCTAAACAATTTTGGAGTATATTATTCGTTAGATATGTATGAGAAGAAAGTGTCAAAAAGGGCCTTGAAGACTCATATAATCTAATTTTGTCTTGTAAGGAAGTATTTAAATTAAGTTCAAGTGAATGTGAACTTCCCTTAAGATCAAACTTAGAATATAAGACATTATTTATCAAACAATAGAATCCAAAGTTTGGGTGCTTTATTAGAACAACTAATGTAGAAGGAATCCTAAAGAGAGGGGTGTTATCTTTCTTGGGCACCTCTAAGGAAGTAGCACAAGAAGTAGTACTAAGTGTAGTCCACTCCTTCTTCACTTTATCTTGAAGTTGAGATTCTTTTTCATTTAAAATATTGTTCTAGAATCTCTACTTCATGACTAGTGGTAGTATAAGGGTAAGAGTTAAGGTCTTTATGTAAGAAGAGAGTATTTTGAAAATGGTTTTTAGTGATAGAACAACTCTCTTCACTCATAAGTCCTTTAGAGGAGATATTTTCCTCCATACTCTTCCCTAAAAGAAATGTCTTTTTTCTTTCTTTTTCCTTTTTCTTGCTCAATTTTATTTTTTTCCAAAATTTTCTCTTCCTTTTGTTTAATAATGCAAATTTCTTCCTCCAAAATTGCAAGTCGTGCTTCTCTTTCAAGTTTTTATTTTTCTCTTGTTAACACTTCTTGCTTTGTCCAAAGTTTTAGTGACATAAGCTCTTGAGTAGGATGTGAGAAACTTTTTGGAGAGCTTAAGTCACTACCACTTGAGGATTGTTTTCTCATGATTAAACAAAAAGAGTTTTCAAAAAATTTCCTAAAGAAAAAAAAATTGGCTAAAGATTACTAGTTAAACGTGGTTCTAAACAACACTAAGCCTTTAGAACTTAGAAATTGTTTCCCTTAAACGTCCACAAGCAAGCATATAGCAAACTTAACAATTAAAACATGCAATTTGAAAACTTAAAAACAAGAACAAATCTTAAGCAAACTAATCGATTGATTAAATTTCAAGAAGTTGTAAAATGCAATGCAAAAGGAAAATGAATTTTTGTTTTCAAGGAACAAAACTAAACACTTAGAGGTCTAAGTATAAAAGTTGCACTATCAAGGGAGGTGAGATACTAAGAGCCACTTAATAACCAAGTCTTTTCAAGTAGAAATTACTAAAACCCTTTATGTTAGCTTTAATTCCAAAAATCTTTTCACAAAACTTTAATGCTTATGATTTTCTTCAAAGAAAATTTTCTTGAATTCTATCTAAACGTGAACAAGATATAAGCTACACAAACTAGTCGAAATTGCAAAAGTACAACAAGTAAAGAAAATAAACAATAGCAAGGAACAAGAATTTAACTAGCTAGTTGGTTTCCTATGTGGAAGCTTGAAATCATGTGAAATTTCAAGCCACTTCCACTAGATCTACACATGAGTGAGCTATAGGGACTTAGATATACCTGACCAGCTTCTTAATACTCTCTCCAAGCTATTACAAATGAATTAAAACAAAGAAAATTGCAAGAAACAACAAACTAGCCTAAAACAGATTTAGTGACCGAATTAGTGATGGAATTAGAGAGAGATTTCTTGTGACAGATTTTCAGCAACCAAAATTGGTCTCTAAATCCGTCTCTAAGCTGGAATTTCTTCTTTGATCCTTACACTTACACAAGGAACAAAATAACTCAAGAAAAATTGAGGCCACCTCACAATGAGAATGGTAGGTTCACTCTTGTGAAGGTTGTTTAGGAGGTTCAATGGTTCTAGTGTTGTTGACTTTCCAAAATCTCCTAGCCTTAAATTCCCTTGCCTTCCTCTAAGCTTTGTGAGACAATGCTTACTCTTATTGCAATGGTTTGATTCAGCTCCCAGCCAAAGAATCCAAGGACAAAACGGAAAAAGCTCAATTAGGATTAGCTAAACCAAAGTAGAGTAAGAATGTGACAAACCAAAGAGTTCCAATCAAGACCAAAAGACTAAAAATTAAGACACACCTAAAGGTTGACACACAAAAGGAAAATTCTTAGATTAGCTATAGAGTGGATTAATAAAACTAAAATTTAAAATAAAAGGAGATTAAGCAAGGAATCAATTTAAGTTGCAAACCGGATTCAAAATTAGTGGCAAAATTTTAATGTTCTTTAACTCTCCTTGGCTTTTTCTACTTTTTTTTTCTTCTTTGTTTTAATCTTTCTTTTTCAAATTTCTTTTATAATTCAAGGAGAATTATATTTTCCTTTTCCAAGAATTTTTCCAGCCACACTAATTAAAAGATTGAATCCGAATTGCTAAAAAAAAATTCAGCTAGAATTAGTTCAAAATTTATAAGGAATTTGGTGCATGTTCTTTGCAAACACTTGCTTGTTTTCATTTCAAATTCACTTGCAAATTTCTTTTCAATATTGGTTCTGTTTTTCCTCTGTTTTACAAGCAATTTTTCCAGATTCATAAACTCCAATTCATGCACCAATTTTGAACTACTTCAACTAGCCAAAATTTTAGAAAATATGATCACAATTTTTAAAAGATTTTCTTGGAATTGAAATCAATACACAAACATCAAGACATAATGGAATCCTAACTCTAAGAATCCATCAATGAACTAGTGATGGATATGAACTCAAAATTGCAAATCAAAAAGCACATATGAAGGCTCACAAAGTATAGCTCTCGGCCAAAGCAATTTTAGTAGAAAATGAATCAAACAAAAAGTTTAAACTAAGCACATCTTGAATCAATTGACAAATAAATGACTACACATGACTTCTATACATTTATAAGATTCAAAAATCAAAATCACATGCAATACTCAAAGATGACCGAATCAAAATTAAAGAACAAGACTCAAACAATTCAAAACCGAACAAGATAGAAACCTAGACTCCATGTGATTGCCGGATTTAACAAAATGCAATCACATCAATTGGATCCATCAAATATCAACCAAAATATTAGATCCAAACAGCGAGACACATAAGAAACATATAAGAACACAAAACACAAAAATTAAACGGTGAAAGAATGCACAAAACCTCAAGGAGTGAACCAATGCTCTTGATACCAAAAATGATGGCAAACTTAGGTGAGGAGGATGAATGTTCTTCACCTTAAGCTTGCTCCGACCACTTGATCTTCTCCGTGAAGGTTGCTGGACGAAAATTCCAGCTAGGAAGAATCTTGATGACGTGAAGAAAAAGGAAGAATGAAGAACAAGGGAGCACCAAAGCAAGGTGAGTAATGGATCACTCACAAAGGTGCTAAACCTAGAGAAAGTTCAAAGGAACCTAGGCTAGGTGAGAGTGACTTTGAGGAGAGACTTGGCTGAATAATTTTCAGAAATCTCATTAATGATTCAAAGTGCTGAAATGTGAAGAGAAAAGTCCAATTTATAGGCTAAGGAAGCAAGCATAATGGTGCCAACTCAAGGAGCAAAATTGGCGCCAAAAATTTGAATTTCAAATCCATGGGATTTGAAATTCAAATTTCTTGGCAGCCCCATGTGCACGTCTAAGAGCTGATTCCATGTGCATTAAGGTTGCATTTAGAGTTAATTTGATGTTGATTTGGGTGGTCCATGTGCAGCACCATGTGGGTTAGCCCATGTGCACCACCATGTGGGTTAGCCCATGTGCACCAAATGCAACTCAAATTACTCCTAAATGTGACCTTAATTTTAACCAACTTTGCCTAATTAAAAATTCCCTTCATAATCCTAAATACAATGGCCAACCAAATACAATCAAAAGGAAAATTTACAAGAATCAAAATGAGCCCAATATTGAGTACCAAAAGCCCAAAGGCCCATGAAGCCCAAAACTAGGCCCAATAAGCCTATGGCCCAAAATGCTACTCTATGCGGTTCAAAATACAAAATCAAAATATATGAAACCTATACTAATATAATATATACAAAATATAAGAAAATGGATACATCAAGTTATGGCCCATGTGAAGCTCAACTTGGGCCTTCCAAGCTCATCGGGCCCATTAGGCCTTGACTAGCCCAAATCTTCATGTTTATCCCATTCTTTTGGTTCCTTCAAGGTATCACCTCTTGCTCTCCTAGGCATGATTCCATCAATGATACTTAGTTTGATAATTTTTACTTTAGATTAGATATTATTTTATATTGAAATTTATTTTAAATTATAATTTTTTTTAAAAATCAGGTGGGTTGGTGGGCAACCCGTTTAACCCACCAACTCGTGGTGGGCCGGGCTGGGCTAGAAAAATTTGCATAATATATTTGGTGGGCTGGGCCGGGCTGGTCCACTTAAAAAGTGGGTTGAGGTGGGCTGGACCAAACGGGTCGGGCTAGCCCGTTTTGACAGCTCTAATTTTTTTAGGACTTTATCAAAATCTGGTGATATTCAATTAATATTTTTTTTACTTAAAAAAGTCTATTGATATTTAAAAAAATAGAAATTTCAATGAATTATTTTGAATGTTGTATTTTGTGAGACTTTTTATTATAATTTATATGTAATTAACTCATCAAACAATCTCACCAATATTTTTGAGATTTCACATGACTTTTTTCCTCTTTTATTTCTACTTTTTTTTCTCCCTCTCAAGTCATTTTTTTTTTATCTTTCTCACTTTTCTCTCATATTCTTTATTTTTTCTCTTCTTCTTTATCATCATTCTTGCTTTTCTCTCTTCTTTTCTTCTCTATCTCATTTTCTGCTTTTCTTTTTATTCATCTCTCTCATTTATCTCTTCTTTTTTTTTCTTCTTCTTCTTCTTTTCGTATTTTTTCTCTCTCTCGCCTTTCCTGCTTCTCTTTTTCTTTCTTTCTTCTCTATCTCTTTTTCTCTCTTTTTTTATTTATCTCTTCTTCTCCTCCTATATTTTTTTAATCTATCAATTGATGTACTATTTATCCATATTTGTTTTTTTAATTATTAAATATTTAAAATAATTTTTGTATCATTAAATATTATCTATTGTTAAATTTTTAAAACTTACTTGCTTATTTTTAATAAAATTTAATATTGAAATATAAGATTTTGAATCATATGTTAAAAAGACTTTGTAGATCATGGTAATGACTCTCAAAATAAAAAATAAAATTTTTATTTTACGTCATGCATTCTTTAGAAATGTGACTGAGAGGATATTTAGTATTTTTAAATTATGTTTCACAATTTTTATGTCAATGCCTCTATTTCTATTTAAGATACAAGCTGAACTTATATTAGCATGTAATACTACATAACTTTCCAAAGAATGTCGTTAATATAATTTTTTAATTAAATTAGTGGATGAATCTTCATTTTCTATACCCATTTCTCGTACCTTATACTCATCCCCATCTTCATACCCGACGAATACGAAATTTGTTTCTCTATCCCCATATCTGTCGGGTATTGGATATACCTGTACTGTCAAAAATTTAATTAAATATTATTTTTTTTAAAATATATAAAAATTAAGAATTTCAACTTAAAATAGTAATTATAAAATATATTAATTAAGATTTATTTAACAAATTAAAAATAGAGTAAGAAATTATTAAATTTTAAGTAAATTCTATAAAAAAAATTAAATATTTATAAATTTTAAGTGGGTACGAGGGTATGTATATACCCATCCCTAACCCTGTACCCCGTATCCGTGTCTTGCCAAATTGGATATTTTCTGTCAAAGTTGGAACGAGTTCAAATATTACCCACAAGTATAAGTTTACTTGTCATCCCTAATTACTAGTTAATGAAGATCTCAATTTTAAACATATTGTTCAAACTCAAGTGCATAAAAGAGAATATGTTAATGCATGGAGGTCTAGTATAACTTTAAATATGTGAAGAAATGTTAGTTAGAAGGATATTAAAGTCAATTATTTGTATAGATGCAATTACCTGTCAAAAGATGAAAAAATTGTGTTGGTTTTATTTTTAGGTTTAGGGTTTTACTTTTTTTTTATTATTTATGTTATATTTTTTTTATTAAATCTTGCAGTAATTCAAATTCATGTTTTCCTATGAAATCCATCAATTTCATTAAAATCTTATAATATAAGTCCATCAAAATCCATTAAAATATGAATTACAAAGTCATAATTAAAAATTTAACTTTTAAAAGTCATTTAAAAAAATTTAAAAGTCGTGAAATTCCTTCAAAATCTTTTAAAATTCATTAAAATTCATACTTTTTTATATTAAAATTGTCTTTCGAAATCTCAATCCAATACACCTCTCTTAGCTTGTGTCTTAAATTGAAAAGAAATCACAACTTAAAAATGTTGAAGTATGATTTAAAAATATTAAATTTTCAATTATATTTCGTAAGGAAGTATGGTGTAAATTGAAAATTTAATTTTCATTTTAAGGGTCATTACCATGACCTGAAAAATCCTTTTAATATGTGTTTTAAAACTTTATATTTCAATATTAAATTTTATTAAAAATAAATACTTAAAATTTTAATAATTTAAAATTTTAACGATAGATAATATTTAATAACACATAAATTATTTTAAATATTTAATAATTAAAAAATAAATATTGATAAATTATACATCAAATGATAGATAAAAAAATGATAGAAGAATAAGAGATAAATGAGAGAGATGAATAAAAAGATAAAAAGAAAAGAGATACGAGATAGAGAAGAAAGAAAGGTGAGAGAGATGGAGAGAGATAAAAGAATATGAGATGAAGAAGAAGAAGAAAAAAGAGAAACAAGAGTGACAAAAGAGAACGAAAGAGAAAAAAATAATATGATAGAAGAGAAAAAAAGCCAAAAATAAAAGAGAGATTAGAAATAAAAGGAAAAAAATCTTACAAGATCTCAAAAGTTTTAGTGAAATTGTTTGATGAGTCAATTACATATAAATTATACTAAAAAGTTTCACAAAATTCTCAAAATAATCCATATAAATATCTCTATTTTTGAATATCAACTTATTTTTTTAAACACAATCAAATTTTGACGAACTTTTAAAAAAAAATTGATTGTCAAAGGCTTCTCCTATCTTTAATTCCCAAAATCACTAAAACAAAAGACTTCTCATCTCCTTAAAACAAAAATTAGAATCCCTAAAATTTTCTCATCACATACGCTTGTGATATGCATTCTCTGTGTGTTCCTCTCTGCATCTTTCTCATCACACATAGCTGTTGTTGCTATTATTGGGCGTCTCTCAGGTATGATTCTCACCTTATATTTTTTTCTCTGTGCGTGATCACTGTTATTGTTATCTCTCTCATTACGTGAGGCTGTAGATTATGTGATGTTGTGCATTGAGTGTGTGGGTTATGAGGTTCACAAGTGTACGTGTACGATTATGGTTCTATGGTTGTATGGGTTATACGAGTTATGGGTTCAATGCGGTTAAAGTGAAATTTAATATATATATATATATATATATATATATGATTTCACATATATATGATTATAGGTACATATTACATTTATAATCATTTAATAATAGTATATGGTGAAGATTATCACTTAAATAATGGTTTGTTATTTTCAATATTATAAGTCAATATAAAAATAATCGTTACGCGCTTATTTAGGGGGGTGTAATGGTTTAGGATTTTGTAGGATTTTAAAAGACTTTTTTTTAGTAAAAAAGTCCATTGGTATTCAATCAGGATTTTATGTCACTTAAAAACAATCCAGTGGTATTCAATCTGGATGTTCAAGATTTTTTTAAGAGTCCATTAAAATTCATTGGTATTCATTTGAGATTTTTTACAACTTAAAAACAATTCATTGGTATTCAAAAATGTAAGGATTTTAAAAGATTGTTGTGTGAGAGAGATTTTGAAGGACTTTCTAGTGTTATCTATAAATACCAAATTCATAAAACAAGCCCATCCAAACCCATCGGATTTTGAAGGATTGTTTGAAGTAACTTTTCAAGAATTTTCAAGTGAGTTTTTCATCTTTTTTTTTCTATGCTCCTGTCTTCTCCATTTTTTCTCTGCTAATAATATTGCACTATTGTTCATTGCTCATATATAATATTGTAGTACTGTTCTCATTCCATTCCCCTATTTTTTGAAACTCCGATATGTAAATAATAGTGTTATTAACTTGTTCTATTTTTCTGTTTGTTCTTTTTAATTAACTTGCTTTATTTTATTCTATGTAGTTGAATTTGTTCTTTTATATAACACAAAAAAATGCTTGAAATTTCAACTTTTAAGTAGCAATTTTTTTATAACACACGTCAAGAAAAGAAAAAGGTGAAAGATGAAAATGGATCTTAGTTAGGGAAAGAACTCTCTCAGCATAAAAACTGCAATCTCTCTCCTTTCCTTAAGTTTGTTACTCTTATCCCTCCTCCTTTTATGACTCAACAATTATTTTATTTTTTTAACTATGAATTTTTCTTTTTATTTTTATATTGTGAAATTAGGACTTTTTTATATTTAAAAAAATAAAATTAACATAAGACATTGCAGTATCTAATTTTTTAGGGTTTAGGATTTATGCCTTCATTAGCTTATTTTTTAAAAGAGGAAATATTGTTAAAATATTTGTTAGAATAATTTACATTTATAAATATCGTTAAAAGTTATCATTTAATATATAACTAAAATAATATATATATATATATATATATATTCTCTATATCTAAATGCTTATTCTTTAAATAATAATAAAAATCATAATAATTATTATTATTATATTAATATTATATATATTGCATATATAATTAGGTAAATATTTTTTTTGTGGATTGTGGATTTCCTAATCGAAGCCAATTTTTAGCTCCATTTCGAGGTGTAAGATATCATGTACAAGATTTTGCATATCAGGGTAATGACCCTGAAAATGAGAAAGAATTGTTCAATCTTCGTCATGCATCTTTAAGGAATGTGATCGAGAGAATATTTGGTATTTTTAAATCAAGGTTCACAAATTTTAAGTCAGCACCTCCATTTTTATTTAAGACACAAGTAGAACTCGTGTTAGTATGTGCAGCACTACATAACTTTCTACGTAAAGAATGTTGTTCTGATGAATTTCCAATTGAAGCGGTGGATGAACCTTCATCTTCAACGTTACCAGTTAATGAAGATCATACTTTTGAACCTATTATTCAAACCTAGGAGCAAGAGCGAAAAGACGCTAATGCTTAGAAGATAGTATAGTTATGGATAAAATTTTAATGATAGATAATATTTAATAACACAAAAATTATTTTAAATATTTAATGATTAAAAAATAAATATTGATAAATTATACATAAAATGATAGATAAAAAAAATGATAGAAGAATAAGAGATAAATGAAAGAGATGAATAAAAAGAGAAAAAGAAAAAAGATAAGAGATAGAGAAGAAAGAAAGGTGAGAGAACGAAAGAGAAAAAAATAATATGATAGAAGAGAAAAAAAGCCAAAAAAAAAAAGAGAGATTAGAAATAAAAGGAAAAAACTCTTACAAGATCTCAAAAGTTTTAGTGAAATTGTTTGATGAGTCAATTAGATATAAATTATACTAAAAAGTTTCACAAAATTCTCAAAATAATCCATATAAATATCTCTATTTTTGAATATCAACTTATTTTTTAAAACACAATCAAATTTTGACGAACTTTTAAAAAAAAATTGATTGTCAAAGGCTTCTCCTATCTTTAATTTCCAAAATCACTAAAACAAAAGACTTCTCATCTCCTCAAAACAAAAATTAGAATCCCTAAAATTTTCTCATCACATACACTTGTGATATTCATTCTCTGTGTGTTCCTCTCTGCATCTTTCTCATCACACATAGCTGTTGTTGCTATTATTGGGCGTCTCTTAGGTATGATTCTCACCTTATATTTTTTTCTCTATGCGTGATCACTGTTATTGTTATCTCTCTCATTACGTGAGGTTATAGATTATGTGATGTTGTGCATTGAGTGTGTGGGTTATGGGGTTCACAAGTGTACGTGTACGATTATGGTTCTATGGTTGTATGGGTTATACGAGTTATGGGTTCAATGCGGTTAAAGTGAAATTTAATATATATATATATATATATATATATATATATATATATATATATATATGATTTCACATATATATGATTATAGGTACATATTACATATATATTACATTTATAATCATTTAATAATAGTATATGGTGAAGATTATCACTTAAATAATGGTTTGTTATTGTCAATATTATAAGTCAATATAAAAATAATCGTTACGCGGTTTAAAAATAATATAGACAACATTTACAAAATTATAGCTTAAATGTATTCTTAATTGTTGCCTATATTATCTCATAGACAACCTTTAAAAAATGTTCCCTAATGTCGCTAGCAACAGTCATAAAAGGGTTGCCTATAAAAATTGACTACATTTGTAAAACCATTTTTTAAAAATTTATAGTGTTGCTTTAAATAAAAAAAAAATTGTTGCCAATGAATATCATGAAAACCATTCCTAAAAGTTTAGGCAACAGTTTTTTGACATCATGGGTACAGGTCAAAAAACTATTGCATATTGGAATAGGCAACAGTTGATAAATTCACGCTTGAGAAACCGTTGCCTAAAGTTTCAAGAACGGTTTTTTGGCTTTCAACAACGATTTTTTTATTGTTGTTGTAGACAACAAATGTTGTAGTGATTAAATATGATTTTAATTATATTTCTTAAGGAAGCATGGTATAAATTGAAAACTTCATTTTCATTTTGAGGGTCATTACCATGACCTGAAAATTCCTTTTAATATATGTTTTAAAATTTTATATTTCAATATTAAATTTTATTAAAAATAAATAGTTAAATTTTAATAATTGAAAAAATTTAACAATAGATAATATTTAATAACACAAATATTATTTTAAATATTTAATGATTAAAAAAATAAATATTGATAAATTATACATCAAATAATAGATAAAAAAATGATAGAAGAATAAGAGATAAATAAAAAGATATAAAGAAGAAAGAGAGAGAGAAATAGAAGCAAGAAAGGTGAGAGAGATGGAGAGAAAAGGACAAAATGAGATAAAGAAAAAAAGAAGAAAGAGAAACACGAATGACAAATCAGAATGAAAGAGAAAAAAAGAATGTGAGAGAATAAAAAAGGCGAGAGAAAAGATTTAAGAGAAAAAAAAAGTAGAAATAGAAGAATATTTTTTTCTTTTCCAAAATCTAAATATTTTTGATGAAATTGTTTGATAAGTGAATTACATGTAAATTACACTAATTTTTTTTAATTTATTATTTAAAATAATCTATTTAAATCCTTATATTTTTAGATACCAACTTAGTTTTTTAAATACAACTAATTTTTGATGGACTTTTAGAATTTTTTAAATTGTCTTAATTGAATATCACATAAAAAAAAAGTCTTGATTGAATATAAAAAAAAAATTATAATAAACAAAAATCTTTAAAAATCCATTAAAATCCTAATCTAATACACTTATTACTTTCAATTTCACTCAAATATATAAATAAATAATATTAAAATTTTATTTAAATTTAAATAAGTAAATATTTTTAAATATATAAATCATATTTTAAAGTTGTGACACCCTTACTACCCCAACATATATATAAATAAATCTTGTAAATAAACTAAAGAATAAAATATTCAACGTTGGTAAAAAGGTTCACATAAAACCTTCATAAATAACCAAAATAATTAAAAATGAAATTTAGAAAGTAAAACTTGAGAGTTTACAAATTGATTTCAAAAGAGAAGGTATAACTCTAAATACATATAAAAATTTATCCTAGAATTCTCTGTTCCGATGTCATAATATCAAAGCACACCCACAACTCAACGGTTGACATTCTAGTGTCACTCAAAGCCGGATCTTCCTCACCTAAAACATCTACATATTGTACGGTGAGAAAAGAAAACATTTATATATAAAGCACACAAGGAAATCCACAACATCATCTCATCATAACTTGAAATGTTATTTACAAGCATTTCTATAGATATATCATCATTCTATCAATCATTCATCATCTTCACATCACGATTCATAATCAAAAAAATCCATTACAATCCACACAAATCTTACAATTAACATTATGTCAAGGCCACGCCACACCTGACACAAGTGATACGGGTTAATTGCCTCACTCATCCCACACCATGTCAGGGGCACGCTCGTCCTTATAACATCACTTACCCAAGGTTCGTCTCATCCCTGGTCATTAGTGTGAGGAACCACAATCACATTACAATCCACACAAGTCTTGCAATTAACCCTATGTTAGGGCTGCCATATTTGACATAAGTGATGCGTGTTAATTGCCTCACTCATCCCACACTATGCCAGGGGCACGCCATCCCTGAAGCATCACCTACCCAGGGTCGTCTCATTCCTGGTCATATGTGTGAGGAACCACAATCACAATCATAATCACATCCATACAACATCTCATCTCATAGCTCAATTCCATATCACATACACAATTCCATATCACATACACACCCCTCAAGCAATTCACATCTGGATCATCAATTCTTATCAAGTAATATAACAATAACATTCATAAATTAATATAATAATCAATGGAATTACCAATTTAATATAATCTTAACATAAACGGTAAAACCCCCAATAATTCCAAAACCTAACTCACACGCACTTTTCTTCGTTCTCTCTCCCAGATCATCATTCTTACGAATTAAATATATATTTTTAATCCTCAACACATACAAAAAATCTAATGGGATCATCATTCCTCAAACAGAAATAATCCAACTTTTTCAAAACCTAGCTTACAAACACTTTTCTATAATTTCGTTCTTTCTCCCAAATCATAATTCTTACAAATTAAATATATATTTCTAATCCTCAATACATGTAAAATCTAATGGGATCAACAATTCTTCAAATAGAAATAATTATAAAATTACTCATAATCTTAAGGAACTCTTCCTCTACCCAATTCCCTTATGTAACTCTACATACAAATAATCTCCTTTTCCCCCGTACCTGGATAAACAGTAGTTGAAACTAAAACAAAGATCTCCTTGGTCTCCTCCTCTGAATGCCCCTTGATCTTCAGAGAGTGTAGAAGGAAAAGAAGAGAGCAAAGAAGAAAAGAAGAGAAAAGTGAAAAGTTTGCTTTTTGGGAGTGCTAGAGTGCTCTATTTATAGGCATCAGGTGTCTCCGGAACAGCTCGTTCCAAATCCGAAACGGCCCGTTCTGGACCCTTAAATCATGAGTAAAATTCACATCCAGAATGGCTCGTTCTCAAACCAGAACGGCTCGTTCTGGGTTTGCATTAAAAACTCTTAACGGTCATATTTTAGAACGGCCCGTTCCAACTCTGGAACGGCCCGTTCTCAATATGTAACACCCTAGTTTTTATTTCACTTTTTATTTATTTTAATTGAGGGTATTTTGATAATTTTATAAAGGTATAGGGGTGATTTAGTAGCTTGGAACGGGCTATTCCGGAATTGGAACGGGCCGTTCCAAACTACCAAATTGTATGGGAGTTAATAGCCCAGAACGGGCCGTTCTCAAGTTGGAACGGGCCGTTCCGGACTATTAAAAGTTGCCTTAAACTTTAAGTGGGAACGGGCTTGGAACGGGCTATGGCAGTTGAGTAATAAATGCACGCCAGAACGGGCTGTTCTGGTTTGGGAACGGACCGTTCTGGGTGTGATTTTTACCCATGATTTTGGGGTCCAGAACGGGACGTTCTGAAATTGGAACGGGCCGTTCTGAAATTGGAACGGGCCGTTCTGGCGAAGTCTGAGGCCTATAAATTGAGCTTTCTGTCACTCTGAAAAAGCACACCTCTCATTTTCTGATTTCTTTTCTTCTGCTCTCTCTTCTTTTCTCTCTACTTTCTGCTTTAGACCGAGGGGAACCTAGCGAGGGAGACCAACCAAATCTTGTGTAGGTTCAGCTTCTACATATCCAGGTACGGGGGAAAATGGAATTATTTATATGTAGTGTTACATGAGGGAATTGGGTAAAAGAAGAATCCCTTAGGATTATGAGCAATTTTATAATTATTTCTGTTTGGAGAATTATTGGTCTTATTTGATTCTGTATGAATTTAGGATTATGAATATATGATTTATTTGTAAAAATGATGCTCTGGGAGAGAGAACGAAATTATAGAAAAGTGCTTGTAGACTAGGTTTTGGAAAAATTAGAATATTTCTGTTTGAGAAAATGATGATCCCATTAGATTCTGTATGTGTTGAGGATTAGAAATACATATTTAATTTGTAAGAATGATGATCTGAGAGGGAGAACGAAACTGTAGAAAAGTGCCTGTGAGTTAGGTTTTGGAAAAATTGGGGGTTTTACTGTTTATGTTAAAATTATATTAAATTGATAATTCTATTGATTATTATATTAATTTATGAATGTTATTACTATATTACTTGATAAAATTGATGACTTAGATATGAATTGCTTGAGATGTATAAAACCCATTATTTTGTACTTATCTGATGCGTGTATGGAATTGAACTATGAGATGTTGTGTGGAATGTGAATGAGATGTGATTGTGGTTCTTCACACCTATGACCAGGGGTGAGCACGGCCCGAGATTGTGATGTGGGTATCGTGACCTTGGTTAACATGTCAGGGGTGAGCACGGCCCTAGGTTAGGGGTAACGTGACCTTGGCACAATGTTATATCAGGGGTGAGCACGACCTTAGATTGTTATGTGGGTATCGTGACCTTGAATAACATGTCGGGGGTGAGCACGACCTTGGGCTAGATATGCTACAGGGGAATCGTGACCTTGGCACAATGTTATATCAGGGGTGAGCACGACCTTAAATTGTTAAATGGGTAGCGTGACCTTGGCATAATGTGAAGTGAAAATTGGTGTGATTGAGAATTATGACGCGATGACGATGCATGGTTGATTGAATTACGTTATGCTAAAATATTTATGAATATTAAGTTAATATGTTGTGGTTTCTCATGTGCTATATATATAAATGTTTTCTTTTCTCACCGTACGATTTGTGGATGTTTTAGGTGAGGAAGATCCGACTTGAGTGGCATCTAGGATGCCAATAATTGAATTGTGGGTGTACTCTGATATTGTGACATCGGGGCAGAGAATTCTAAGATATAGATTTTTATATGTATTTTGAGTTATACCTTGTCTTTTGAAAACAATTTGTAAACATTTAAATTTTACCTTCCAAGTTTTATTTCTAGTTATTTTGGATATTGAAGAAAGAACAGTTATGAAGTTTTTTTTGTGAACCCTTTTACCAACGTTGATAATTTTATTCTTTAGTTTATTTACATGATTAATATTTATATATGAGTTGGGGTAGTAAGGGTGTCACACAATAAGGTTTAAAGGCCATTTCTGAAATCCGGAACGGTCCGTTCCCAACTAAGAATCATAGGCAAATTTAATAGTTTGGAGCGGCCCGTTCCATTTTGGGAAAGGCCCGTTCCGAGCCACTAAATCACCTTCGTTTTAGTAACTTGGAACGGCTCGTTCTAGACTACTAAAACACCCTTGTAAATTATTAAATTACCCTCATTGGGCTTTTGAGCCCCGTACATTCTATGAAAATTGGGCTGTTACAAAAGTCATGATAAATAATTTATATTATAATATAAAATTATTTTTATTTATTGATAATTTATTTTAAAAATATTAAAATTAAATTTATAAATAATTATGACAAATACAAGTTATATTATATATAAAGCTGAAAAAATCTATAAAAAAATCTTCAAAAACCCTAAAAACATTCATCCTTGAAAAAAAAATTAATTTCGTATCTTTAACTGGTTATATTTGAAATTGAAAGAGAAGATGGCATTGTCATTTGTCTTATAGTGTGTTTGAATGGAGAATTTAAATGGAGTAATTCATTTATTTGAAGAATTTCAAATTCTTTGAGATGAAATACCTTGTTTGGATAGAAAATTTATAAAAATTTGAAATCCAAGTATTTATGAAATTTCTTGAAATAGTAGAATTTCAAATTCTCCCGAAAAAATAAGGATTTAAAATTCCTCATATTTTTTTTCTTCTTATTTTACTTATATATTTTATCTTATCTCTTATCTCTTCGTATTTTTAATTATTAAATATTCAAAAAATGTTTTTAAATTTATTAAATATTATCTAATATTAATTTTTAAAATTACTAAATATTTAAAAATAAATTAATATTTATTTTTATAAAATTTAATTTAAAAATCTTAACATATAAATATATTTTTAAAATCAATTTTATTACGATGAAATCAAATTATCATATTTAACCTAATAATTTAAAATTTAAAAAAAATTTAAATTAATTTATTTAAATAAAATATCTTAAAAATAATAAAAATTAAAATTAAAGTAATTCATACCAAAAATTTAAAATTTCTTAAATTTATAAAATTTATCGCCGAAACACCAAACACAGCATTAACCCTTGTCCTCGCGTCAAAAGTGGAAGGTTACTTAAACCTCAAAAGCCGAGAAGGAGATAGTGGTGTAGAATTTGTAGGGTTTTAGAGTGCAAGAGCGAGAAGAGAGTAACAGAGAGGAAGGATGAGTTTGGTAGCAGGTTCGTACGAGAAATTCATTTGGGGTTTCACCCTTCGCTCCGAATCCCTAATCCCTCTCTTCTCCTACTCCTCCCACCTCGCCCCCATCAAGACCGTCGCCGTCTCTGCCTCCGTCGTGGCCTCCGGCGCCGACGACGACACCATCCAGCTCTACGACCTCTCCTCCGCCTCCTCCCTCGGCTCCCTCCTCCACCACTCCGCCACCGTCACCGCCCTCGCCTTCTACGCCGCGCCCCGCCTCCCCTTCCCCCGCAACCTCATATCCGCCGACGCCGCCGGCAACCTCGCCATCTTCGACGCCGACGGCTTCGTCCACCTCAAGACGCTCTCCGTCCACCGCGCCGCCATAAACGACCTCGCCCTCCACCCCTCCGGCGAGCGCGCCCTCACCGTCTCCCACGACCAGTGCCTCGCCGTCGTCAACCTCGTCCGCGGCCGCCGGAACTTCTGCTGCCGCCTCGGCGTGGAGGCCAGCTTGGTCAAGTTCGATGCCTCCGGCGACCGCTTCTTCATGGCGGCCAAGGACAAGGTTTCCGTCCACCAAACCGAGGACGCGCGCCTCTTGTTCGATTTGGAATGCTCCAAAAATGTTCTCTGCGCTGCACCTGCTAAGGTATCTTCTTCTTCTTCAATATTTTAGGTTCTGTTTTTGCATGATTCGATAAACTCATCGAAAATCATTTATAGTAGGAAGATAAAAATGAAATTAGATTAATTAGTTTATGTGTAAGTTAATTTTGTAGAAATTTTCTAGTATTAAGTGCTCTTAAAACTTGTTTTTAACTTTTTCATAAGCTAAGGGAGTAAGGGTGTGTTTTGATAAGGTTCCCTAGAAGTACTTCTATTTAGATAAAAATAATATTAACTTATTCATAAATTAAGATTAATTTATACATGAATTAGTTTGTTGAAGTTAATTAATTTTAGCTTCTCCAAAAACTTTAAATCGTGCAAAAACTTGTTTTACTTTTTCTTCTTCTTTAAGTGTTACTGGAGAAGTTTATCCTAACTTGTTTCTTTTCCCCTTCTTATTAGTGTAGTAGTAGTGTTTTTGGAGACCTTTAGTCTTTTAAGAAGAAAAAATTTAGTCTTGTAATATCAAGTAATTGATGACTATTGATTTGTCATTTGTGATTTATGTTATTTATAGTGATTAAAATTAAATTTAGAGGTATGATTACTAATTAGGGGTGTCTGGTAATCAATTTATCTGTCATATTATTGTTTAATGACGGGTTAATGACCTGGAAGTTTATAACATAGAAAACAGTGTGATCAAGGAAGTGTTGGATTATTGCATTTGCTTATCAAAGATGGGATGACCAGTTTGTGTTATCGCATCTGCTTGAACACTGTTTACAGATTATACATGCGAAGGTCATCGTTTGATTGCTATCTTCTATTTTGAAAGAATTTGTTGGGAAGTATATCGTATTGGTAATGGGATTGTTATTTGTGTGTTATTATCATTTATCAAGCAATCAACTCTTTGTTTTTTGACATTTATGATTTATTCTATGTTGCAGAATGGACTTCTCTATACAGGTGGTGAGGATCGAAATGTCACAGCATGGGATATTAAGAGTGGAAAAGTGGCATATTGCTTGGAAGAAGCACATACAACCCGTGTGAAAGGTATTGCTGTGCTCACAGATGGTGATGGTTCTACAGGGGATGATGACCCTTACCTAGTGGCATCTGCATCATCTGATGGTGTTATACGTGTCTGGGATGTTCGAGTGGCTGCCAGGGAGAAGCCACTGGCCGAATATAACACACGTTCAAGACTGACGTGCCTTGCTGGAACAAGTCTGAAATGTAAGTTGTAAATACTAAATAGAGAAACATCTGCTCTTATTTCTTCTATATTTACAATTTCCCTTCAAAGTTCATTCAATGAAGTGTGTTTTTTTTTGGCTTCATGGGTATGGTGTGTTTCCCCTATACTCACCATGAACAATTGTTTGAGGAGTTATTATTTTATCAATATTAATCTTACTTCCTCTCATATATCTGTCATTTCGGGTGTTTCAGTTTGTATTAATATTTGTCACTTTAGAAAACCAAGAAAGCATTGATTATTGTTTTCAAGTAACACCCTTATTTATTGATTTCTCACTTAAAAGTACTTTGATGATTCACAATTAAATTTTCGAAGAAAATCATTTTATCACGGTAATTCATGTAATATGTAATTGTCCTAAGTGTGTGCATTACCTTAAGAAACAAATAATACTCAAGTGGAAAAGAATTTTTTTGTCATTCTAAACAGTTTTATTGTGTAGCAACAAATTAAAATTACATGCTCATATGTATAAAGAATATGAATTATGAACATATGTCTGATCTTTGAGGTTGCCTTGACTCTAAGCTATGAACTTTGCTGTTGCAATTTATAACCTTAAACTAGTGCTTTTGAATTGAATGTCTCCACTCAAAGGCTGGGCGTCTTCAGCTTTGGGGGAGGGGGGAACTGTTAGTACCTTACTAGAGAGTAGGCAAAAGATGAAGCATTTTTAGACCATTATTCCATTCTTACATAAATTAGAGGAATAAACTGGAGGGGAACACTCAAGAGGGATCGAAACCTTTGAAGTCTTTGAAAATTTTAATATCTAAAATAGCTGCTAAATATAACATAACTTAGCAAACAGGCCAATATGTCCCATTTTTCAAAAATGTAGCATTGGTTTTACTTAGTTACTTTGAAGTTATATTTTTAGTTTTCTTTCTGCAGTCAAACCACAACAACCCCAGGCTGGAAAGAGCAAATCAAAGGTGGCCAAACGACAACGACTCCAGGATGGAAAGAGTAAATCAAAGTTAGAGGATCAAACAACGGAAGGTTAATAGTTTTCTAGATGGCATACCTGAGAAAATTATTTTGCTTATTGACAAGCAAAAGTGGTTGAGTTTTGACACCCTTTGGAGGACTTGACTAACATCCCATTGCATTGAGAAATCTATTGCTGCTTGGGCCAAGTTGATTCTATCCATCAGTTGCAGGATTATGATAACCTCCCCATCCTGCACACCCTTCGTTACACTCCTTTGCTATCCATTGGTCTGAATCATTTTCGTATTATTACCCTTGCTTTATCTAGGGCTGGCATATGGCCTATTTTTGAACAAGTATTCTGAAAGTTGAAACAGGAAAAGTTTATGTACGTTCAAATTTTTATTCTTCTGTAAAATATTTTATTCTCGACTGGTCCAGTATCATATACCATGAATTTTAATGTAGAAACCACATTATCACGGTCCTAAAGTGCATTTCATATATTACGTTATTCATGTGTGTATAAAGCGTAAGCGCCGTTTATTTAGTGCAATTAGGACATAAAGGAACTTCATCAGCTTCTTCTTAATCCTTCAAGAAAGGAATTGGTACTTCAAATTTTTTTTTTCTATACCTGCTTAGTTTTGCTGTACTTTTCTCTCGTTAAGTATGTGGCTAGGTATACCAGCACACAACTTGGAAGTCCATCAATTCTCTCATAATGAGCTTTCCAAGCTTGGACATGCCAAAATCCTTCCAAACTTGAGCTCACCTCGTTGTTACTTTAATCCAGCTTCATTTGGTGCCTTAGCAAGGATAAAGAAAAATATGATGTGTATTTGAGAATGATTAATTAATTCTTTAACAGCTTTAGGTTTTGGAGTAAAATTGAGGTGTTTGAAAAAAATTGATTAAATTATAAAAAATGGTAAAATGTGTTTTAAGAAAAGTGAATACAAAAAAAAGTAGTATTCTCTTTATTTATTATTATTATAATTTATTTTATTGATTATTTAGAAGTTACTAATATATATATATATATATATATAGAGAGAGAGAGAGAGAGAGAGAGAGAGAAGAGTTATAATAACATTAATGTAATTTTTATTAAGTATTATACCACTCAATAATTTTATATTAAATGTGAATTTTGTAAATTTAACTATTATATTGAAAGTTCTTTATTTTTAGATTATATATACAAAATTTTATATTAATCTAAGATGATTTGATACTTTATTCTTATAAAAATAAAATTGATGTAATATATACATTTCAAAATATATAAAAATATGAATACTTTGACTACTTTTAAGTTGTTTAATTTTAACAAAATTTGATATAAACATATAAAGTGATATAAACTTTTAATCTAATGATTAAATTTACAAAATTCATATTTAATATAAAATTATTAAGCAGTGTAATACTTAGTAAAAATTGTATCGATGTTATTATAACTTTCCTCATATATATATATATATATATGGAGAAAAGAAGGACATGTACCTTTATATATTTATTCTTGAAAAAGATAGTAAAAAAATGTTTAAGATTTTAAAATAGACAATTATAATGGATGTATTTTTTTATTGCAAATAGTGAATAGTATAAATTTAGAGATAATATAGTCTATTAAAAATAAAAATTAGATATAATTACTAAATTGTATCTCTTTTATAATATATTAGTAAGGTCAAAATATTTTGTACGTCTATATTTATATAAAGATGTTTAAAAATTACTAATATTTATTGAATGAATTGATAATATATTTAGTCCTTAAATCTAAAGATCTTGGATTTAGTTAGTTTTCAATATTATTTTTCATTATTTAAAAATTTAAAAATAAAATAATTCAAAAATTGTGTACACGAAAATGGACTATCTTCTTTATAATAGTTATATATATAAATTATAAAATATATATTGTAGAAGTAATTGGTTGTCTTTTTCACGGGTCCAAGTGAGATAAATATCATAACATATTTTCAGTTAAAATATTCGAACACAAGATATCAGCATATTTTTTTTAATAATAGGTTTTTGAAGTACCTTTTAAACTTGATTTTATATAGATATAATTAAAGAATATTAATTTTATAATATTTTTAGTTAATTGATTAGTATTTAAGTATGTATATTTCACATATTAAATATTTTATTATATATAATTAAAATTTATAATAAATTATATATGTAAATAAATATTACATCTGAATATATATATATATATATATAATTAAAATTTATATAAATAGATATTTTTAAATATATAAAATATAGATTAAATTACATTTTTACTCCTATAATATTAAATTGAAATTTTGGTCCTCCAATTTTTAAATTTACGAGTTTAGTCCCTCAATTCTATAAAATTCATAATTTGTGTTTGCTCACTATATATTCATTGGTTAATAGTTAAAATTGTAACATTTATCGTGTAATATAAATGAAAGAATAATTAGTACTTATTTATATATAAACTAAATTACACTTTTAGTTCTACTTTTATCTCATTTTACCACTTGTATGTAATGGAATGAGAACTAAATGTGAAATTTAACATGAATATTATTAAATATTAATTGTTATGTCATTTATTTGATTTTAAATTATGACTAATGTTACAATTTTAATAATCAACGTATGCATGTTTAACAAAGGGATCAAAATTGTATATTTTATAAAATTCAGGGGCTAGAATTGCGAATTTAAAAATTGGGGAACCAAAATTATGGATTTAATATTATAAGGAAACCATAAGTGCAATTTAGTATAAAATATATTTTACATTTAAGATAAATAATTTATATTGCAATAAAAAATTATTTTTTCTATTGATAATTTATTTTTAAAATATTAAAATTTAATTCATAATATAAATATAAAATTGAATTAGATAAAAAGGTGAGAGAATCCCTAAAAGTCTTTTCATAAAATAATAATTCCTAAAAATATTCTCGATAGTTATTTGTGTTTAATATATAGGAGTCAATTTATATTTACCACCAAATATGTAGATCAACTGATTTGAAGTCATTTTAATTTAATCAATAATTTAGGGTTAGAGTCATCATACACAAAAAAAAAAATTATATTTGAAATTTATTTAAAGTAATTTCATAGATTTTTTTATTTAAATAGTATTACTTAAAACCATTGATTGTATAATTGTAAGAAAATGTTTTTACTTTTTTGAATACTATTAAAATATATTTTTTATCAACACAAGAAATTTTAGTGATGCAAAAGTTGTTCCGATACCATATGATCTAAATTGGAGCTATTAAATCAGCCATGATGAAATTGAAGTAATTTTAAAGTGGCGGCAACCATGATTGAAGACATTTTTTAGTGAAGCACCGTAAATTTTAGAGGTTTTGTGAGTAAATTACACACACCATTAAAAGGTTTGTATTCAGTGATTTAATCATGGCCGATTGAGCAACTTGCAATACCTAGTGCTCCTAGTATGAGAAATGCCAGTAATTAATATATTTATACAATAGAGAAAGGAGATAAAGAAAGAAAGAAAGAAAGAAAAGTGTGTTATAAGATGGTTGTCATATAAGGCCATGATCTAAGAGCCAAATCACTAGAGTTATGGTCAAAAGGTTAAAAGATAATTGGGCTAATTTTAAGAAAAAGTCCATAGTACTCTTTAATTGGGATGTGCACTAAAGCTCATGTAGATTAGGATTGACCCACTTAGACTTGTATTTTTGTTTGTGGGTCTTGTATTTTGGTCAAGTAGATTAGGCTCATTTTAGGCCTTGTATTTTGGCCACTTAGTGTCTAGAAAATTACATTTACATGAGAGATTGCATTTAGTGTAATTTGAAATACATTTAAGGTGTATTTAGTGTCATATAACCGGTCATGTGGGTGGTGCACATGACGTGACTCAAATTTACCTCAAATGTAAATCAAATCACATTAAGATGCAAGCTCCACATGTGACACCCTCTACCCCATTATTAATATACAATAAATGTAACAATAAAATTTTTCTTTTCTTCTTTTTGGGTAAATAAAATCTTTCATAGTTGACACATATTTCAAATATCACAAGGTAGAAGATTCACATTCGTAACTCATAAATCATAACTCCAGTGTAGAAATTATAAAAGAAAAGAAGTTAAGATTTTCAATACAATTTAGTGAAAAACAAGAAATCATATATATACAAATAATAATAAAGGAAATATAAATTAACTCTAGTAAAGGTGGCAGTGCTTCCTGGTTAGGGATTAATTTATACTCCCAAATCATGTAATAAAAATATAACAAAGATGTACATTTTGGTCTTTTTATCAAGAACGTTTAAATTACAATTCTTAACATACATTTTCCTTGAATTATAAACTTTATCTACGTTGTCTCTTCGTTAGAAATTACAAAAGAAGAGAAACTAAAGTTGTTAAAATAATAACATATTAAACTAAGCTAACTATGCCCCGATGTCACATCCTATCAGAGCATGCCCAACTGAAGCCTTAAGCCTCATCAACCACATCCTCATGATGTTGATCACCTGCAACATAATTTATACATATACAAAAACAACAAGGGAGTGAGAAACATCTCACTCAGTTTCAGGTGCAGAAATAAAAGTTAGATAGCACCCACACACACACACACAACAAATACACATACATCATTAATATCACATATACATTCATTTATCATGCAGTGATATCATGGACTCGACTCATAAATGCATGCATGTGGCGCCATAAGGAAGTTTCACAATTCATCACTGGTGACCCTAAGGCACACCTGGTTACAATTGTCGGTGATCCTAAGGTACACCTGGTTAGCATATCATCAACTGTCGGTGACCCTAAGGTACACCTTGTTAGCATATCATCAACTGTCGGTGACCCTAAGGTACACCTTGTTAGCATATCATCAACTGTCGGTGACCCTAAGGTACACCTTGTTAGCATATCATCAACTATCGGTGACCCTAAGGTACACCTGGTTAGCATATCATCAACTGTCGGTGACCCTAAGGTACACCTGGAGTAATATATGCATATGATGCATGTCATACATTCATTATTTCATGAACTCAACATTTAACTTATTACAGAATTTCATTTAGTACATCATGTCCTCATTTGTCATAGTCTCATAATCATAGTTTGTCTCAATAGTCCATTCTTAGGTCTCATGTCATTTGTCCATATTTCACATGGTCATGTCATCAATACTCCTCATAAGGTCCGCATAGGTATTCACAGAGATTCAGAGAGCATTCTTATTCATCTTAAAACTCATTTATTATTAACATTAATTTCATACTCATTTATTACTTTCAACAAAGAACAAAGTAGAATAAATAGAAAATCGGACAGAACAACAACATCTTCAACAAAAACAAAGTAGAGTAAATAGAAAATCAAACAGAACAATGACAAGGGATTGAGATTACATAATCATTTATTATTTCCAACAAGGAATAAAGTAGATCAAACAGAAAATAAGACAGCACAACGGCAAGGGATTGGGGGCCAATCTGACAAACAAACTATCCAACAATTATCCCCACACCCCCGAGCGAGGTTTCTCACTCCCCCCTTACCTGGATAAGCGGAGTTGAAACTTGGGCAAAGCCTCCTCCTCTGGATTCCCTCCTCTTTTCTCTCTCTCTTTCTTTCTCTTTCTCTTTCTCTCTCTCTCTCTCTCTCTTCCTCTTTCTCTCTCTAAGATTTCACTTCTCACTTCAGTATAAAATTTTCACCCCCCTGCCTCCTATTTATAGGCAATCTGACATACCCGGAACGGCCCGTACTGATTTCGGAACGGCCCGTTCCGGATCCTTCAAACATGGGCAAATTTTTCAGTAGGAACGGCCCGTTCCAAAATCGGAACGGCTCGTTCCCAAAAAAGCAGAATGGCCCGTTCTGAAACCAGAACGGCCCGTTCTCAATCTCAGCAGAACGACCCGTTCTCCCTCCGGAACGGCCCGTTCTCCATACCAGAACGGCTCGTTCCAAGGCCGTTCTGCAACAACAAAAACAACACATTTTTAATGCTTGGAACGGCCCGTTCCATTTTTGGAACAGCCCGTTCCAAGTTACCAAATTACCCCTATAACTTTAATAAATTTACGAAAATACCTTTAATAATATAATAATAATAAAATAATAAAATAAAAGTTGGGTGTTACACCACATGTGGCATATGGGAGGATTCAAGAATCTAGGGAGAACGTCCATATTTGAATTTTCAAATTCAAATTTGGTGCCTATAGTTTAAACTTAATCATACTATGGTTAGTTTAAACTCTAGTTAACCTAGCTTCCTTGGTACTCTTCTTTGGCCTATATATAGACTAGGTTCATGTAGCTTACCTCACTTTGAGCATTATATGAGAATTATATTTTTTGATTTCTCTCTTTGCCGAAGTCACCATAGTAAGGGAATTCTCCAATTCACCTTGAGATTTCTTCTTTGTAGCCTTAGGTCTTTGGACTCTTCTATCTGAGGAGATTGTTCCAACCTTTGGCAACGCTTCTTCTCTTCTTCTTTTCGGTTCCTCCTTGAAGAAGTCTCAAGTATTTCAAGAAAAGGTTGAAAGAGCAAGATCGGAGTTCATTTGAAACTATATTGGAATCCATCATATAAAGGAATAAAAAATTATATAAAAGTGTTTTATGAATAATATTTCCAAGTTTTTCCCTTATTTAAAAGAGAACATGGATTTTTTTTACAATGAAATTAATAAAGTTTAAATTTAAGGCGTTGAGTATTTTATCTATCTAGTGGATTAAATAAAAAATTAAATATTTTTTTAAAGTTTCATTTTATCTTTAAAGTGTTTTTATTAGTCAAATTAATCCTTCCCTCATTTTTTTTTTGACAAATGGTGTTAATTTTGACTTATGTGATATTTTCATAGATTATCACGCGTCAAAAAATCGATCAAATTAACAAGATGAATTGAAAGAAGGATTAACTTGATCTAGCTAAGGGATTAAATTGAAATTTACCCTTATAAGATCAAAATAAAAAAAATAAAAAAAAAAATAAGGGACCAAAAACTTTTTTTTTTTTGTATAAATTTATGATCTTTTCTTTTCTTTTATATTTTTAGGATCTTCTTTTAACTTCTTATCTCTTTTAGTCTAATTTTTCTTTATTTCTTTTAAACCAATCCCTTTTATTTTTATTCTATATCTTACCTATTTTCAATCATTCTATTTTTTTCCTCCTATTTTCATTTGTTCTATTCTTATTTCTTTTCTTCTTACTAAATATTCTGTTAGAGAAATGCTAGTTATAATTTATTTTTTACAAGGTAATATAGACATACATATGGATAATGAGAAAAATATATATATAATAAGATGAATGATGGGATGGAGAGAGATAAAATGAAAAATAGTATCACAAAAATGTGTTGTATAAATAATACTCCTACTAATTATATACCTATTTCAAAGAAAACAAAGGAATTAAACAAACTTATTGTTAATTGTTACAGTAAGCAAAATTAGTACAAGGCAATTATCTTCTCTTCATCTATGATACCATAAATACCACAAAAAAAAAAAAAAAAAAACCCAACGACACCATAAACCAAAGCCAAAAATGTGACAAGAGCTATGACCTTTTTGTTACATGTATCCTCCATTATTTTTACATGTCAATTACAGCGTCAAGTGAATTTATTAGCTTATCAAGTGTCAGGTCTTAAATTCATAAAAAAAAAAAAAAAAAAAAAAAAGTGTCAGGTCTTAAAGGTGGTTGAATTTATTCATGTGCAATTCACATCACAGTGATACTCATAGGAGGGTCAAAGAGTTCAAGATCATCCTCCATATCCCCTGCTTCCAACTCCAGTGCTTTTAATATTGAATATATATCCTCCCATCTTGGATGAGAATGATCTGCAACACGAAACTCGTGTACCTGTCCATTTAATTCAAGCCAGCTACAACCTGGTGTTTTCTTTAGTCCTCTATCTCTAAGAAAACTCCTCAGTTTAGCAACTTTGTCCCACTTTCCTGCTGCAGCATATATATTGGAGAGCAACACGTAGTTTCCAGCATTTTTAGGTTCCATATTTATAAGCTTGTGAGCAGCAACTTCTGCTAAACGGCTCTCTGAGTGCATCTTACAGGCACTCAACAAGGGACCATAAACCCTGGCATCTAACTCCAATGGAATAGTTTCTATTATTTCATTGGCTTCATCAATTTGTCCAGCGCGTCCTAGTAGATCAACCATACAAGCATGGTGTTCCTGGCTAGGTTGGTAACCATATATTTCCACCATTTCCTTGAAAATCTCCTTGCCTTCATCAACAAGGCCAGAGTTAACACAAGCTGTGAGCAGCCCCAGAAATGTTACTTGGTCAGGTATAATGTTTGATAGTTTCATTTGGTTGTACAATTGAAAACATCTAAACCACTCTCCATGTTTAGAATGTGCACTGATCATAGAGTTCCACGCAATTATATCTCTATGCATATTTTTCTCTTCATCAAAAAGCTTTCTGGCCATGTCTATGCAACCGCACTTGGCATAGCTACTAAGAAATGATGTCTTAAGGGATTTGAGTGAGTCAAGGCTGGTCTTCAATGAGTAACCATGTAAGTAACTTACATAATGCAATGCTCCTATCTTTGCAAAGGCTGGCAAGATGTTAATGACTATGATGAAGTCAATTTTAGTACCACTCAACTTTATTTTCAAGAATAGAGACAGAGCCTCAAGAGGCTGGTCATGCATTGCATACCCTTTGATCATTGCACTCCATGTAACCACAGTCTTGTCCGTTATCAACCCAAAAATCTTCTGAGCCAAATTCAAGTCATTGCATGTAGAGTACATGTCAATAAGAGAATTGTGAATGGATACCTGATAATCTGAACCATTTCTTATCACATGAGCATGCATTTGCTTTCCCCATTCCTTATGCTTTAATCGTGTGATCGATGAAATAGCAGGGATTGCCGTGAACAAGTCAGGTCTAAAACCCGACCTAACCATACAATATACAAGTTCTAAGGATTTCTTGGGGAACCCATTCCCCGCATATGCTGAAACCATTATGTTCCAGACTACAAGGTCCTTCTCAGGCATTTTATCAAACAGCATTCTTGCATCTTTTAGACTACCCAACTTTATATACATTGACAGCAGTGCAGTATTCATAGTTAGTTCTTCACACAAGTTGCTCACAATGACAAGAGAGTGGAGGGCTTGCCCCATCTTCAATGAGTTCAATTCAACACTCGACCTTAACAAGTTAATCACAGTAATTGAATCAGGTTGGACATTCTCTTTTCTCATCCTACAAAAGAGATGAAAGCTTTCCTCCATTCTACCACTTTCACATGCCTCAGAAATCAAGTTATTCCAATAATTCAATTCCACCACAGACTTTCCTTCAAACGGTTCCTGCACATTCAAAAAACCATCCATGTCATACAACTCTACCAAAGCTTTTCCCACCAAATCAAAACCATCCATACCCAGTTTCAGTATCTGCCCATGAACCATCTTCCCTTGTTCACGAGACACGGAAAAGCACGATCTCAAAACAAAATAGAAACTTTCGTCATCTGGGCACATGGATTTCTGAACCATCTCTTTGTACAAAAAGAGGGTCTTGTCATGTTCACCAAACTGATACAAGCTTCTTAAGATTGCACTGTAGAGAACTGAATCTGGGTTTTGAGTGAAGTGGAAGAGTTTGTGGGATGAGTTTAGGAGTCCAAACTTGGCGTAGGAATCGATGAGTTTGGAGGAAAGAGATGAGTTTTGGTGAAGGCCATGGAGGAAGAACCTGGCATGGAGTTGTTGAAGGTGCTGTGGTTTGGTGCAGAGATCTAATATGGAAGAGGAAGTGCTAAAAAACCTTGTTTGGAATTGGAAGAGTAGAATGTTGGGGATTTTGGGAATGTTGAAGAGATGAAGCAAATGGTGGTGACTGTGCAGCAACATATCTGACTGAACCTAACATCTTACGTTGGGCTCTTAACAGTAAACCTAGAGAATCTATTTCGAGAATCCGAGACAAGGAATATCGTACTGAAACAATAATTGCAGTAAAGAAAAAAAAAAAGCAAAGCTAGAGAACATTTGACTTTTTATTATTATTATTTTTGTAGTAAATTTTCTCTCTTTTATATATACTTACATTTCACCCTCAAAATGGACGTTTATTCTTGAAATTACATTTATACACTCTAAGCACTTGTTAACTTAAATATTAAAATTCCTTTAACAAGTACATTCACCAATACAAAAATTAACAATTGAGAACTAAAGATTGAAAAACTCTTTGAAGAGGATGAATATTTTTTTTTTCCAACAAATACATTTGACATTCACTATGAAGCATTAGAGAAGTTATTCCTACAATCTCTATTGACAAGAAGATGGCAGGAACAAGAAAATCACTAAGACATAATCAGGAGTCACTAGATAACACTTGCATGTTGGCAAAATTGCAAAAGAGAGTTACAACAATAGCATGAGTAAAGTGAACGACATCAAAAGCGACATGAAAAGGAACTAGTGCTTCTTTGTCAACAAAACTCTAAAATGCAACAATTGATTGAACAATCACAGAACAATACCAAGATAGTAACTGTGGATAACAATCCCACTTGGCAGCTAGGCTCCTCTGATTCCTCAGGTTACTCCATTTTCCTTTTGGCATGCCTTCAACCAAAGTGTCAATCTCTAGAGGGATTTAGATCACCCAAGCATCTCATCAGGTTGGGATGTTGACACCCCACTTTGTTGCTATATCCAAGGAGTTTGGCAAGCATCCCTTTCTTAATGATATTATGGATGTATCCCTTCCAAGGGGTGGAAAAGCTTGGGATTGGACAAATATGATGGAACAACAAACTCTAACGATCATGTCAATTTGTATGTTTCACAGGTTAGCATGCGAACCAGCATCAATGTAGTGATGTGCCACTTATTCTCTACTTCTTTGAAGGGGACAACCTTAAGGTGGTTTACTCGCTTTCTAGCCAACCACATGCAATGACGCCAATCGCCTTTATTAGTGTCAAGCAAGGTAAGGATGAGTTTCTTCGAGTCTTCATGGATAGGTTTGGGGAAGTAGCTTTTGAGATTCCCAAGTGGCCGGGGAGGTTGCCTTACATCAAATGTACTATCAATCCTATATTTTTAAGGACATGTGAAGGAAGATAATTGATTATAGTAGCTGCAATGCTGAATGCCTCTCCCCAAAAATTTAAAGGAAGAGAAATAGAAGCCAACAAAGTGAGACCAGTTGCTGTCAAATGTCTATGCTTTCTTTCAGGGATACCATTTTGTTCATGTGTATGGGGACAAGTCAATCTGTGATGAATCCCTTGTTCAGTAAGATAAGGAGTAAAGGTGAGATACTTTTTTACATTATCAGATTGTAAAGCTTTTAAAGTTGTGCCCAAGTTGTTTTTCAGCAAGAGATTTAAATTGAAGGAAAATAGTAAATGCTTGAGAGTTATTTTGAAGCAAATACATCCAAGTGTATATAGAGAATGCATCAATGAATATTATGTAATATCTTGACCCATTAGAAGAAGTTAAGGGGGCTGGACCCTAAATATCTATGAATACAAGATCAAGAGGACTATTGGACTAGTGTATAGTGTATACAAACTGAGAAGGATCCATTCCCTGTGTAATCAGTCTTGATAGAAAGGTTGCTCTCATCATTGGTGATATGATGGCTTGCTCCACTATCTAGATACCGGAGAAGATCCAAAACAATTGTTGGTGTTGACATGAATGCTTGATCAGATTGAGAGAAACCTTGATACTAACTGTGATTTGCTTGAGGAGGACCTTGAAAATCTTGATTGAAACTTTGCCAGCAATCAATTGCTAAGTGTCCAAGCTTACGACAAATTTTACATTTGGTCTATTGTTCTGATTCCAAGAATTATTTGAGTTTTGTCCCCAATTCGATCTGCCATTGCCTCTTCCATTGTTATATCTTCCTCCTCGATTGGAATTGTAACCACCACAAAAGTTGGATCTACCACCACGATTGTTATAGGCTCCTCTAAAATTCGACTTATCTCCTTTTCCTCTACCATAAGAATAACTAGGTCCAGAAGTGGTATTAGCCAGAACCAAATTCGAATCGGCTTTCTTGTGTTTTTCAAAACGCTTTTCTTGAGTCATTAGAAGTGCCTCAATATCATCAACAATGTATGGATCTAAACGCGATGTAACAGCAGTAACAAAAGAATCATAATCTTCAAGCAAACCATCTAAAATCTCTTCTATATGGTCATCATCAGAAATTGCAGAACCAATTGTAGTTAGTGAATCTTCTATTTTCTTGATCAAAAGCAAATATTCGGAAATTGACTTATTTTTCTTAATCATTCACAACTGTACCTTCAATTTTTTCACCTTCACACAAGTCTAAGATGCATAATAGACTTCTAATCTTTTCCAAATCTGCCAAGATTGCTCTAAACCAACCATCTTTGTGAGGATTGGTACTGACATTGATGCAAGGAGCCATGTGACGAGTCATTAATCCTATTGTTCATAATTGAGAAAAGCTTCACTGATCGTACCAGCTTTTTCATGTTCTTTGGAACATGTTCTTCATGAAGATATTTGTTGAGCTTCAGACCTCGAATTATGGCAAGAATTTGTTGTTGTTAAACCAGAAAATTCTCATCATCAAGTTTGATCGAGATCCGAGTTTGAAACATTTGAGGATTGAAGGAGGTTTCAAAAAGCCATGGTTAGAAGGCTCTCATATTAGAATTTATGATCATGAAGAGGAAGAGAATATAATGATTTTATCAATACCGTGAATGATTACAAGAGGGGTATTTATACACTGTGATAACAAGAGATAAAAATGATAAATTATATCAACAATAACAGACCGTAACAAAACAATAAGTAACTGTTTGACAAGTTCTCTTTACACTTATTTAGTTCTAACATTTGTTCTGATTCGCAGAGTCAGAGGAGGGTTGAATGCAATCGGGGGATCTGTTGTCCTCCATGAACAAGCTCTACAAGTCTTCATGTGCACTGAGCAATACCATTTCTGTCATGAGTGTCATCACTCTAGATGACTACTTTAAAGTTAATGGCTCCCTGTTATTATTTGTTTTTCAGTTAGCATGGCAGATTTCCAGTTTTGCGATTGACAGTCACATAGATGATTTTGGTCTTGCTCCTTCTGCAAATTTTGGAATGGGATGCAGCTGGAAGAGTCCTACAGAATTGTCACACTATCGTAGTATTTTGTATATCTTTTGTAATTTTATTGCTAATTTGCATTACGAGTATGATGAGGTTGTAAAAAAGCTTTTGCACCGGAACTATATAATCAAGCAATAAGAATTATTGAGATTCTTCTTTTATTAGCAAAGAAAATAATGTTTATATTAAAAAGTCAAAAAGCCATCACATTTGTCTACTCAGCAGGTACTGTGAAACAGATGTTACAAGAGAAAAAGTCTGCCTCAATATGACCACCAAATGTTGCTGCTGAGAAGGATTGGCTGAGGAGAGAATTGGAAATAGCACAAAGTAAGCATGATGATGCAGAAATGGAGAAGCTCAAGACAAGACTGCTAGAATTAGAGGTTTAGGAAAAACAGGTTTGAGAACTTCAAGAATGCTTCTGAATTGAAGCTGGTGAATACAGGTTTGAAAGAAGGGGAGACAGGTTATGATCCATTTTCCAGGAGATGGACTAGATCAAGGAATAATTATGCTTCAAAACCTGGTGAAAAGGCTGCAGCTGCAAACAATAGTGTAAATGGCATTATGCCATTACCAGTTGAGGTAAGTTCAGGGTTCTTTGAGCCAAAAATGGTTTGTGTTGTCTGTAATATTATGTATCTTTAAATTTTCAAGTGGTCATGTTTCCATGTATTTTTTATTCCTATTTCCTAATGCTCAAACATTAAACAATAGACATTTGATAAATGTTAGTGAAGAATGTGTGTAATTTAACAATTTAACAATGATATTTAGCCAGACTGTTGGAAGTTATATAGAGCATGATAAATGCACTGAAAATCTGATTATTATAATTAAAAATATGTTCAATATTTATTGTAATCGAATATTAATTGCTAATTTTAAAGATAAATAGTATCAAATATATTTTTATATATATTTATTTGTTAAATTTAAGATGTAATACTAATTATATTTATTTATATTTATTTATTATATATAAATAATACAATATTTTAGATAATATTGTATATATGTTATACATTTATTATTCAATTTTTTTTATAATTTTTATGGCATAAATATTTTATGAATTTTTATTAAAAAGAATTAAACTTAACCCATTTTATAAATTTCAAATTTAAAAATAAAAATAGGAAATATTTTCTGAAATTAAACATACTCCCAAAAAAAATAGACTTGAAAAAATGAACAGTGATAATTGAAACATTCAAGGGGAAGAACAGGATAGACTGCTTTTAAATGGGCCAGCCAAATAAACAGAGACGGGCTCATGGCCCGAAACAAATGGCAGGATACTACGTTGGGCTAAGGGCCCGGTTAAGCAAAAACCCTAGACCCATCTTATCTTAATGGTATATATAAAGGTTGAGGAGCAGTTTTCATTAGTTAGAAAACCCTAATTGCAAGGTGAGAGAAAATGGCGGTACCTTTGATCTCTAAGAAGATAGTGAAGAAGCGCGTGAAGAAGTTCAAGCGCCCCCAAAGTGACCGCAAGATCTCCGTCAAGGTTAGTTAGTTCTACCTTTCCACATTTCATTGTTTTAGGGTTTTGATTTTGAACTGCGAGGTGAAGTTTTGTGTAGGTGTCATTTTCAGTTTAGGGTTTAGATTGAATTGTCGCCCCAGTCTTAATTTGCACCACGAGGTGTAAGATGCTGAATGACATTCTTATCTGATCCTCCTGTTTTGATTTTTTTTTTTTTGTGTGCATTTTTATGTCAGTTTTTTATTTTTATTCTGGGTTTACTTTTGGGATTAAGTTATGTTTTTTGAAGTTTGAGAATGTTTTTGTTTTCACATAATGCTTATTTGAGTGTGTTTTGGCAACCTAGTTTTGCTTGTATAAAGTGTTGGTTTTTATGTTTTAATTTTAACCACTGTGCCTGTGCCATTGACTATTATTTTAGTTAAGATGTATAAAACTCGTGTCTTCAAATGCAAGTAGATATGATGATTTTTATCCATAAATTCTGCAATATAATGAATGAACACCAAACATGCACTACCATCTGGTCTCTTGCATATGTTAATGTCTTTTTGTTTTTGGATTTTGATCTCTTAATAATAATGTTCTGCAATCTGTGATGAGCTTTTTTTAATATACTGATTAATCTGTGATTATTATACTAATATCACCATCTTTCGGCTGAGATTGCAGAATGTTTTCAACTCTATAAATTTATAAGGCTGTTATTCCTATGTTTGTTTTCCCTTTTGTTTTTATATTAATGGATTTATGTCTATATCCGTTGCTGGACACAGCTTGCTTTCTTTCAAAATGAGCCTTTGCTTGCTATTTTGTTATAAATTTTTAATATTAGATTAAAGTTTTCCTTTGAAAAATAATTTCACTCGTTGGAGTCCCTTTTCTTTCATGATAAAGAATCATGATCATTCAAATTTTTATGAGTTTTCTCCTATTGCACTGTAGTTATATATGAGGACATGTGATTATTATACCAACATATGCTTGTTAAATGCCAAAGTGTTAATAATTTGAAATTTGTTGCTTCTGTTCTAACCGCACGATGTTTTGTATATTGTTTTTGTAACAGCCAAGCTGGCGCAGACCCAAGGGTATTGATTCTCGTGTCAGGAGAAAGTTTAAGGGATGCACTTTGATGCCCAACATTGGTTATGCTTCAGACAAGAAAACTCGCCATTATCTACCAAATGGTTTCAAGAAATTTGTTGTGCACAATGTGAAAGACCTGGAACTCCTGATGATGCATAACAGGCGAGTATTTTGAAGCATTCATCGCTATCTTTGTGGGATTTAATTTACGGCTAATAATTGGATGAATGTCTCTCTTGATTCACAGTGTAGAGGTAGACTGAATGTTTTTGTTTGTGTTTATGTTAATTCAGGACCTACTGTGCTGAGATTGCACATAATGTATCCACAAGGAAGAGGAAGGATATTGTTGAGAGAGCTGCCCAGCTTGATGTTGTTGTGACAAACAAAACTGCCAGACTTCGCAGCCAGGAAGATGAATAGATCCTCATGTCTGGGATCCAAATTTATGTTTTTGTAGTGAGCTTTGGTTGATACCCTTGGTAGATTTTGATTGCTTTTGTTATTTTCTTGACCAAAACTTTGTTGCATGTTATACATTTATTATGTTGCTTTTTGTTACAAAATTTTTCACCCAGTCTAGAGTTTATCTTTGGTTCTTTTTTTTTTTTTGGTTTACCTTATCAGCAATGTGGTGGTTGTCATAATGGGTGTGTTCGTATCTGACAACTAAATTGATATTTCGGTGTTCATTAAAACACTAATAGCCAAAATAACACTATAACGGAACCGGTTTTTAAATGTTGGTGCTTTGGTACATGTAAATATACATAAAATTTCTTGCTAATTGTGTTTGAGCAATGACTAAATTTTTTTTTGAAGTATGTCTTAATTTTAAGTTGAATTCTCTCTGGTATACTAATTTGAGTGTATTATAAGTTTTATTTAAAGCTTAATTGTTTTTCGATGTTTATTGCTTCTGCGACATCACTTTAACAATATGTTCAGATTGTTATGATGGCGTGTTCTTAGCTAGAGATAACCAAATTGATATTAGATGGTCTTCACCAAACTATGATAGGCAAATCTCTATATAATGAGGCTAAATTTGAATTTGAGTGTTTTGTTTGATATAAATTTAAAGAGAAAATTTTCCTTTTTGAATTTCTTAAATTGGTTTTCAAAATGTACAACACAAATGAATTTCGCGTTGTGCCTGAATGATGACTTACCATTTTCATTAGGTTTAGGTTTCTGTTTTCTAGAGTTGTCTTTATTTTGTCGGCAAAAAATTAATCACTTTAATTGATACGATCTCAAATGATGAGTTTGGCGCATTCAATGAAATGTTGCCACTTCATTAAATGTCTGTATTTTAAGATAAAATAATCAAAATTGTGAATTGACGAAGATAATTATACCAAAGTATAATTTAATCTTAATATATATTTTGTGTGTGTGTGTGTTAATTTTCTATATTTTTTTTCTTATGAATTTGACATGTATCATATGAATCTATGTAAATTTGAAATGTATAATTCGAATTTATTTATAAATTTGTAAATGTATTTATTTATTTGTGATTTATGATATGATATATGTCTATGATATGTATAAATACTATACACAAATTAAAGTCATAAGAATTCAAAAGTTATAACTCGTGTGTGATTTTAACAACAGAAAACAAGTTGCCGATGGTTGATCATACAGTTTAATGCATATGGTTTTTCTAATGTATTTAGAATTTAGATACTGTGTATGTATTAAAAAAAAATAATGTGTATGTATTCTGCCAAAAGAGAAAGAGGGATTATGCTTGTAAACATGATATTCCGTAAAATTATAGAGCTAATCTGCTCTGTCTGTCTATGTCTTTTGATCAATTTATGATTTATATACCTGTTAAACCATTTAAATATTTATTAAACAATTTCGTCGAATATAAGGCTAACTTTTCTATAACATTTAATTTCGTAGTTATATATCAGCATCATATATTAAGCTATAAGCCTATAATTAGCTTAATTGTTATGGAATTTCATTGAAGCGGGGTGCATTACAGCAAAAGGACGTGGTTTTTCTCATTAGCATTTTGATGTTTTTTATGTCACTAACTTACGCAAAAGTATAGGTGTCAAAGAAAAAAAAAACTTAAGCAAAAGTATTACCCTTGACAATGCAATTTTAACTTGCCAGTAAAGAAAAAGGAAATTATAAACTGGATATCAAATAATAATTTCGCTTTAAATTTAAGGATGTGTTTGAGAATCAATTTAATTAAACTTAGTTGAATAAAAAATTACACTTACAATTTTTTTTTATTAGGACACAGTTTAAACTACTATCAAAACTATTTGATGGATCCAAAAGTATAAAGAGTTTCAATAAAAGAAAATCAAACTAATAAACTAATAAGTGATTGCAAGTTTATTTGAAAATCAAAGACTAATTATAAAGGTACTTAGATCTATTTAAAGGGTTAATAATCTCTTTCAATAATTTTTTTCTTGTATGTAGATTAAGATTTAATCTTTGACTAGGTGCATAAGTGACAAAATTATTTATCCATCTTACTAATTTTTTAGAAGGAGATAGGGACCACATTATTAAAATTTGCAAGTGAGAAGAGTACTGAAACAAAGAATATCACTTGCCTAGGAAAAGAAACAACCATGCACTTAAACAAGGTACTAACACTAAAAATAAACAAAAAAAAATGTGAGGCAAGTAAGAATCAGGATCAGGCATATTTCCTTTTGCCTTGAGTTTGAAGCATGAAGTATCTTTACAACCCTGCATAGGCCTTTTGCACAAGCATCCTTAGCAAGTAAAGAACCAAACCTTTCATCTACTTGTCATATATTTAAGCCCTCCCTTGCCCATAACACATCCATGTCCTGAATTTGAGCCTTGCACAACTTTTTAGGCATCTGAAATTCCCCTACCTCTTTCTGTTTGTTCCAGGCAGCTTTTCCCTTGTCTTAAAACCAAAGTGAATAGATGGCAAACGACCAAATGAAGCCCATTGCCACACTTCTTTTGCTGCTCAACTTCTGCATGTATGTCATAGTTTTAGGCATTGGTGGATGGGCCATGAACAGAGCCATAGACCATGGTTTTGTTATAGGTAAAGTGTCCAATCTTTTCCTTTGTAGAAACCCCTCCATTCTTTAAAAAAAATGTTTTTCTTTTAGGAAATAGTATGCAATCATAAATTGTTATATATATATATATATATATATATATATATATATATATAGTAAGTTTATAAACTTCTATAATAACCACTTTAAAAGTCACATTTGACATTTTTTTTTCACAAAATAATTTATATAATGACTGTACATATAAATTAAACTCTTAGAAGATATTTGACAGAAGGAAAATTTTTATATGTTCAGGAATCATTAATCATAAATATCAAAAATCATAATTCCTAGCATTACAAAGGATTTGCCTTGTACAATTCTTTGAAAACAATAAATAAAGTAACCTAACATGTTTTGTAAAAATGTGTGAATTAAAAGAACATTTTTTCAATAGTTCTTCAGTGTAATTATGTTGTGTGAGGAACTATGCAGGTGCAGGATATGATCTTCCAGCTCATTTTTCACCCATATACTTCCCTATGGGAAATGCTGCCACTGGATTCTTTGTGACATTTGCTTTGATTGCTGGAGTTGTTGGTGTTGGATCAATAATTTCAGGATTCAATCATGTCCGTTCATGGACTTCAGAAAGCTTGCCCTCTGCAGCTTCAGTTGCTTCCATTGCGTGGGCTCTTACTGTTCTTGCTATGGGGTAATATCTTCCTCCAAATCCTTGCACTAAGAAAAAAGGCCATATCTTAAGAAACAAAAAATATTAATCATTCACCTCGTCACACTTAATATAAGAGTTTAATGATCATATATTATTATTGTAAAAAAATTTACATTGTCAAGAAATCATGGTTGGTATATCTTCTAAAATATTTACTGTAATAGTTAACAAACTTATCACGTTAGTTTGTGATTGGATGACAATTTTACACTATTAATACATGGTCTATTTTCTCTTGATATAAATATTATCTAACAAAGCCTAAGCTTTATCTATTAGTATCAATAGTATGAGTCTATAATAAATTGATATATATCATGAAGTATTGTACCATTAGTACAAGCTACAGATTCATGATGGATATACTAACAAAAAAATTTCTAAGAAACAAAAAATATATTAATAGAGGATAGTTTAAAGACTATTTTTTTTTTATATTAGGATATGACATTTTTGAGTGACACCAACCATAAAAAAAAATAAAAATAAAAAAGTTGCTTTGTTTGCATTGATAAAACAACGTTTGCTATATCAAAGTTACTGATATGACTAATATATAATTTATGCAGCTTTGCCTGCAAAGAGATTCAGCTTAACATCAGAAATGCTCGCCTGGTAAGATATGAAAATTTTATTTGCTGTCATTTCTTATGTTTGAGGTAGTTAATACTTTATAGATTTTCATCTGCCATAAAGTCACTTTACAATTTGGAATGTTGAATTTTTGCAGAAAACAATGGAGGCTTTTCTGATTATCCTTTCAGCTACACAGCTTTTCTACATAGTTGCTATCCATGGTGCTGCTGCTTATAGGAGATGAACTTGAGAGTTGAGTGATGTTATGCTGTGATTATCTTCTTTTTCTTTTTCCCCCTTTTCTCTTCTTTTTATACCACTGTGATTCATTCTTTTTTATTTTTTTTTGTCCAACATGGTCTTCTCATTTACAAGTACTGGTGTGATTTATTACATGATTGGATTTGTATAAATTAAGAATAAGTTGTGTGCAAAAATATTAAAAAGTAATATCTTTTGTGCCATTTTTTTAATTGCTTTCTAGCCACTATAACCATCAGAGGTAAGCTGTATAACAAAGTGTGACAAGCATAGGAAACTAAATTTTCTATTATGAAGAAGTTCGTTCAAAAAGAATTTTAGTATTAAGGGATTAACTCAATTAGTTGATTAAAGTAATTGAGTAAAGTACGGAAGTTGTTATACACTTTTTAGCATTGAGTTCATGTCTTTTAAAAGCACCTGCAAAGTAGAATACAGATATTCTTTTTCTCTCAGTAAAATTAAGTTGCCTTTAGAATTTAGGTTCCTTCAATGAAGCTGTAACATATGTTTCCTAGATGCAGTCCTCGTATATGATTGTTACAAGCAAATTTGAATCAGTACGACCGGATGGGATTCTACCACGTTATGAGCAGAATAGATGATAATTAATGATAATAAATTTGTGAAACATTAGAGATATTTTGCAGTTTCACATGACATTATGTGGCACCATGTGTAGTGGCAGAACACATTTTCTTATGCCTATCCGTGAGAGGAGTAGGAGCTAGATTTTAAAATTATTTAATTGTATTGTATTGATCACAAGATGGTCATAAGGGTAACTGACGCAAGTCACATATGATCAAAATTCTAGCATCTCAAATTATGGATTCTTTTGGACAATTTTTGTAAGAAAATAAAAGAATTTGAAAAAGAAAAATATGGATTGTGTACTGTCCAGGTCAAAATTCGATTAGGCTTTCTTCTCGGGTATATCCCGACTAGTGTATCAGGCCACAAGCCCTCTCGCCTTCTCGGCTCAGGGCTGGAAGGCAAGTGTGCCGTCCAGGTCGAAATCCGACCTGCACCTCTATTCGGCAGTAGGGCGACCATGCCTACTCGGCACTAACCCGATCGAGAGCCCAGCACAGACCTAGTCGGTCATGACTCGACTAGGTCTGGGGAACTCGACTCCTCTCGCCTATAAGGACTAAGGAGACTACTCGGAATTAACCCGACTGGGTCCTCGGCGCGTACCCAGTCGGTCAGAACTTGACTAGACTTATCCCCTTTAACCCCGCACCATCAAGATAAGAACGGTTAGGGAAATCCCTTCATTCTCGGGGCCCAAGAGGCCCGTGAACGACGTACCATAAAACCCAAAACCCTAGAGTTGAGAAGGCAGATTACACTTTTGAATGCTCTGGCTCTGAGGCACGATCTAGGAAAAAACCCTAGTCCATCTTTTGGCCGGAACATTTTGGCGCCCACCGTGGGGCTACGGTGAAACTCTTTCTACGCCCCAAGAAACACAAAAAACCTACACTTTACCATGGCGAGAGGCGGCGACAACAACAACAACTCGCAACCACCAACCATGGAGGAGATGATGGCCATGATCAATGGCTTAAGGGAGGAGAATGCGCGATCCAGGGAGAGAGAGGAGGTCATTCAACGAGAAAACGAGGAGATCAGGAGACGAGCGGATGAGATGCAGGCCAGAATAGCAGCTAGTACCAGGACTGTGGAGGAGGACATCATGCTGGAGGTCCCTAGAGACTTTCGACCATTCTCGGAAGCCATAGAGGCCGAGATGATCCCTAGGGATCATCGGATACCACAGGTCGAACCCTTTGATGGAACGCAGGACCTCAGTCAACATTTGACGGAGGCTCAAATGTTGATCTGTGGAGGAAGCATGGAAGTCCGCTGCAAGTTGTTCATGGGCACACTCAAGAAGGCGACGCTTGATTGGTTTAGTGGCCTCCCCGATCGATCCATCACCGACTTTGACGTCTTCAGTCGGCTGTTTATGGCTCAATTTGCTGCTAATAAGAAGAAGCCACCGATCACGTCGGATTTATTTGATCTTAAGCAGCAACGGGAGGAGTCGTTGAAGGATTTTCTGCAGAGATTCAATGAGGTTGCTTTAAGGATAGCATCGGTGGATGAGAGAATGGCAGTCATCGCGTTTCAGAAAGGTTTAAGGTCCGGAGCCTTCGACACTGCACTCGAAAGGGCGAATTGCCAAACAATGTCGGAGGTGAGGGCTTTCGCCTTGAGCCACATCAAGACGGAGGAGAACCATATCATTAAAAGGACAGCTGAGAACCGAGAAGCCGGGGGTAGCAATAAGGAGGGGAACAAGCATCTTCGACCGCGATCAGACTGGAACAAACGACGAGACCGATACAACGTGAAGGACGGCAATTACAGGCAGGCCGATCACGGTGGTCGGTCAAGGGGCGAGTGGACGCGCAACAATGAAGAAGAGAAGTTCACTCCACTCACTGTACCTAGGCGACAGATACTCCACGATGTCAATAGCGCATCGTTGTTTGAGTTCCCGGCGGCGACGGAGCGTCAGTTGGGCCCTTTCAAAACCGATTGGTGTGAGTTCCATAGGACTCACGGGCACTCAACTGAAAATTGTTTTGTTTTGGGAAGACAGATCGAGCGCTTGATCAAGGAGGGACGACTGAAGGAGTTTGTGGCGAGAAAGCAGGAGGGAAGCTCGTCAGATAGGCGACCCAGGCGCACGCAAGATGACACCAGGAGGGATAGGCGTAGAGAGAGAACTCCTCCCAGAGACGCGCCATCAAAGGTGTCGGAAGCCCATCAGCAACCCATCCATGGGGATTTCAACACCATCGCAGGAGGCTTCGCCAGCGGGGGAACTACCTCGGCAGCCCGAAAGAGGTACACTCGGTCAGTGTTGACGGTGTCGGAGTTCAGGCGACCATCTCAGCCTGAGATTTCGTTCTCAAACGCGCATTACAAAGGAGTAGCCCCTCATGAGGATGACCCCGTCGTCGTATCGGCGATTGTCATGGGGTACAATGTGAAGCGCGTGTTGATTGACCAGGGAAGTTCTGCAGACATTTTATTCTGGGAAACCTTTGAGGGGATGAAAATACCTAACGACCTACTAATTCCTTATGCAGGGACTCTAGTTGGTTTTGCAGGAGACCAGGTCATCGCAAGGGGATACGCCGATCTGGAGACGACCTTCGGCCAGGGAGCTCAGATGAAGACGGTGCTCGTTCGGTATTTGGTGGTCGATGCTCAGTCATCGTAGAGTATACTGATCGGTAGGCTGACTCTGAACAAGCTGGGAGCGATAGTGTCTACTCCCCATCTGAAGGTAAAGTACCTGTTGCCGAGTGGCGCTGTGGGGGTTCTCAGGGTGGACCAGGAGGTTGCTCGGAAATGCTACGGGGATAGTTTAAAGGCGCGAAGGCGACTATACACTAAGCGGGTAGAGAAGGAGGTCCACTCTGTCGAACTGGATCCTAGAATGGGTCAGTTCGACCACCGACCCGCCCCAGCAGAAGATGTCAAAGAAGTGGAGGTAATGGAAGGGAGAAACGTGAAGATAGGTACCTCTTTGACTCCCGAAGACGAAGAGAAATTGGTGAGGGTCCTAAAGGACAATGTGTCGGCATTCGCATGGCACTCCAGCGACATGCCTGGAATTGATCCAAATTTCTTGTGCCACAAGCTAGCCATAGACCCTAGCGCGAAGGCAGTGATCCAGAAGAGAAGAAAGTTTGGCGAGGAAAAACGAAGGGCTATCGCGGAAGAGACGCAGAAGTTAGTGATGGCAGGACACGTCCGAGAAATCCAATATTCGACCTGGTTGGCAAACGTAGTCATGGTGCGCAAGAGCAGCGGGAAGTGGAGAATGTGTACGGACTTCACCGACCTTAACAAGGCCTGCCCAAAAGACTCGTACTCGCTGCCGAACATAGACTGCCTGGTGGATGGGGCATCGGGATACGAGTTGCTAAGCTTCATGGATGCCTACTCGGGGTACAACCAAATCCGAATGCATCCCGCGGACGAGGACAAGACCGCTTTTATAGCCGATCAAGCCAATTTCTGCTACAGGGTTATGCCGTTCGGTCTGAAGAACGCAGGGGCGACTTATCAGCGACTGATGGACAAAGTCCTTGTGAATCAGTTAGGGCGGAATGTGGAAGCTTACGTAGATGACATGGTGGTGAAGTCGGAAAGCGTCAGTCGGCACTTTGGCGACTTGCAGGAATTGTTCGACACCATTGGCAAGTACCAACTCAAACTGAATCCTGAGAAGTGCTCTTTCGGTGTCCAGGCGGGAAAGTTCCTCGGTTTCCTGCTGACTCACCGCAGCATTGAGGCGAACCCCGACAAGTGTTCGGCCATCATCAACATGAGGAGCCCATCCACCGTAAAGGAAGTCCAACAGCTAACTGGAAGAATGGCGTCGCTATCCCGATTTCTGTCTCGATCGGCAGATAAAGCTTTGCCCCTTTTCCAGTGTCTGAAAAAGAATGATCGTTTTGCTTGGACAGCCGAGTGTGAAGAAGCTTTCACGGAGCTCAAAGAATCCCTAGCGTCGCCCCCGATTCTAACAAAGCCGAGACTGAACCTCCCGTTGCTGATCTATATATCGGCCTCCGCCCGAGCAGTCAGTTCCGTTCTTGTACAAGAGCGGGAAGGCTCCCAAGCTCCTATCTATTTTGTAAGCAGGGTATTACAGGGAGCCGAGACGAGATACCAGAGGATTGAAAAGCTAGCCCTAGCAATACTGATAACGGCGAGGAAACTGAGACATTATTTCCAGAGTCATGAGGTTGTCATTCGGACGGACTATCCGATTTGCCAAGTACTACAAAAACCCGATCTGGCTGGCCGAATGATGAAGTGCTCAGTCGAGTTATCAAAGTTCGCCATCAAGTATGAACCGAGAGGAGCAATCAAAGCTCAAGCATTAGCCGACTTCCTGATAGAACTGACCCCTCCAGCCGAGGAAGGCGCGATCACCGAAACCCAGTGGATCCTATCGGTGGACGGTGCTTCAAATCTAGGAGGAAGTGGAGCCGGGATAGTCTTAGAGGGACCGGGAGGAATACTATTAGAACATTCACTGCGTTTTGAGTTCCGAGCAAGCAACAACCAAGCCGAGTATGAGGTATTGCTAGCGGGGATGAGTCTGGCAAAGGAGATGGGGGCAACAAGTCTGTCGGCTAGAAGCGATTCACAGTTGATCACCGGGCAGGTAGCGGGCACTTTCCAAGCGAAGGACCCTCAACTAGCCAAATACTTGGAAAAAGTTAAGCTTCTGTCGGAGAATTTCCGAGAGTTCTCGCTCAACCACGTGCCGCGGGAGCAAAACTTGAGGGCTGATCTGCTCTCCAAGCTGGCCAGCACGAAGAAGCTGGGAGCCACTCGGTCGGTCATCCAAGAGACCTTAACACAGCCGAGTATTAACGAGCCACAGGGGAATGTTCTCTTCATCCAAGAGGAACTTGACTCATGGATGGGACCCTACATTGTGTACCTGACTCGGGGGGAATTGCTAGAAGACAAGAAAGAGGCCTCATTGATACAGAGGGAGTCAGCCAGATTCGTGGTTATCAACGAGAGGTTGTATCAAAGAGGCTTCAGCTCTCCCCTTTTGAGGTGCTTGACCATGTCACAAGCGCAAAGAGTGATGGAGGAGATACACAGTGGAACGTGTGGAAGTCATATCGGGGGACGAGCGTTAGTATACAAAGTGGCGAGGGCAGGCTACTTTTGGCCGAGTCTGAGAAATGATTGTGTCAATTGGGTCCAGAAATGTGATGGATGCCAAAGGCATGCAACCCTGCACCATTCCCCAGCTGAACGACTCCACTTAATTCTGTCTCCTTGGCCATTCAACAAGTGGGGTATTGACATCCTCGGCCCGTTTCCGATAGCTATAAGGCAGCTGAAGTTCTTGTTAGTGGCAGTGGACTACTTCAGCAAATGGATCGAAGCGGAGCCCGTGGCGACCATTTCAGCAGAGAAGGTAAAGGCGTTCTTATGGAAGAGCATAGTATGCAGATACGGGGTTCTTCAGGTGATCGTGTCGGATAACGTGACACAATTTGCAAGTTCGAGAGTCCGCGAATTCTGTCGCGGGGTCGGAATCTGAATGACGTTCACTTCAGTCGAGCATCCCCAATCTAACGGTCAGGCAAAGTCGGCCAACAAGATAATCCTCGCCGGGCTAAAGAAGCATGTCCAAGACTCAGGCGCTTCATGGGTAGAGGAGTTTCCCCGGGTTCTATGGTCATACCACACAATAGTTCATTCATCGACCCGGGACACTCCATTCAATTTGGTGTATGGAACAGATGCCATGATCCCGATTGAAATCGCGGAACCCTCAGTGTGTACCATAGCTTTTTCTGAAGAGGAATCCGACCAAGGTAGACGAGTAGACTTGGACCTGATCGCCGAAACAAGGGAGAGAGCAAGGATAAACCAAGTGGCAGCCCACAGAAGAGCAGCTTTCAAGTATAACACAAAGGTCGTTCCGAGAGACTTCGTTGTGGGAGACCTCGTTTTGAAGCGGGCTCAGCTAACACAAATGAGGAACAAGTTATCACCTAAGTGGGTCGGCCCCTACAAAATTGATGACGTGGTCGGCAAAGGGGCTTACCGACTGAGGACCTTGGATGGAGGCATGATACCAAGAACGTGGAACGCTGCAAGTTTGCGTTTTTACTATAGCTAGTCTCTTTATCCATTTGTATTAGGTGCACACTTTTCCTAACTTAGTATTTTGTCCCCGTAAAAATATGAGGGGTTTTTGCTGAGAAGGTTTTTAATGAGGCACCGATCTTTCAATTCCAATAAAATGTCATCTCACTGTTTTCTATCATGACTCCTAACATATGTTATTAAAGGAAACAAACTCGTGATTGTCGGCAAAAGTCCGACTGGGCGAGTATAAATAACTCGAAGACAAACTCGTGATTATCGGCGAAAGTCCGACTGGGCGAGTATAAATAACTCGAAGACAAACTCGTGATTGATCGGTAAAAATCCGACTGGGCGAGTATAAATAACTCGAAGACAAACTCATGATTGTCGGCGAAAGTCCGACTGGGCGAGTATAAATAACTCGAAGACAAACTCGTGATTGTCGGCGAAAGTCCGACTGGGCGAGTATAAATAACTCGAAGACAAACTCGTGATTGATCGGTAAAAATCCGACTGGGCGAGTATAAATAACTCGAAGACAAACTCGTGATTGATCGGTAAAAATCCGACTGGGCGAGTATAAATAACTCGAAGACAAACTCGTGATTGTCGGCGAAAGTCCGACTGGGCGAGTATAAATAACTCGAAGACAAACTCGTGATTTTCGGTAAAAATCCGACTAGGCGAGTATAAATAACTCGAAGACAAACTCGTGATTGATCGGTAAAAATCCGACTCGGCGAGTATAAATAACTCGAAGACAAACTCATGATTGTCGGCAAAAGCCCGACTGGGCGAGTATAAATAACTCGAAGACAAACTCATGATTGTCGGCGAAAGTCCGACTGGGCGAGTATAAATAACTCGAAGACAAACTCGTGATTGATCGGTAAAAATCCGACTGGGCGAGTATAAATAACTCGAAGACAAACTCGTGATTGTCGGCGAAAGTCCGACTGGGCGAGTATAAATAACTCGAAGACAAACTCGTGATTGATCGGTAAAAATCCGACTGGGCGAGTATAAATAACTCGAAGACAAACTCGTGATTGTCGGCAAAAGTCCGACTGGGCGAGTATAAATAACTCGAAGACAAACTCGTGATTGATCGGTAAAAATCCGACTGGGCGAGTATAAATAACTCGAAGACAAACTCGTGATTGTCGGCGAAAGTCCGACTGGGTGAGTATAAATAACTCGAAGACAAACTCGTGATTGTCGACGAAAGTCCGACTGGGCGAGTCTAAATAACTCGAAGACAAACTCGTGATTGATCGGTAAAAATCCGACTGGGCGAAACTCGTGATTGATCGGTAAAAATCTGACTGGGCGAGTATAAATAACTCGAAGACAAACTCGTGATTGTCGACGAAAGTACGATTGGGCGAGTATAAATAACTCGAAGACAAACTCGTGATTGATCGGTAAAAATCCGACTGGGCGAGTATAAATAACTCGAAGACAGTTTATGTGGTTCAAGTCGATTCTTAACTTGATACACGTTATCCACCATCGTTAGTCAGAATTTTGACGGTTCAAGACAGACAAGTCGAAATTTGGATGATCCGTTCATTCAGATGATGGCTTAGAACAAACTTCTTTCTTCAAATCCATATTCGAATCGGCATTTGACTGAATAGACGGTTGAGCTTCCTTTGGTTAACAAAAGAAATATTTTTTCAATATTTAAATTTGGCATATGGGCGATCATTTTGTTTAAGTTCTTTTTAATAACTTAGAATTTTTCTCAATATTTTAGTCGGCATTTGGACAATCACATTATATGATCAAAATTCGTTCCAACCTTAGAAATATTTTATTCGTATTATATGTTTAAGTTCTGATGTCATATTGATCGGAATTTTACCGAGTGGTTTCGCGAAGTATCATTTTTAACTTAGAAAATTTTCTAACATGTCATATGGATCGGAATTTTACTGATTAGATTTGTGAAGTATCATTTTTAACTAAGAAATTTGCTAGCATGTCATATGGATCGGAATTTTACCGATTAGATTTGTGAAGTATCATTTTTTACTTAGAAAATTTGCTAGCATGTCATATGGATCGGAATTTTACCGATTAGATTCGCGAAGTATCATTTTTAACTTAGAAATTTGCTAGCATGTCATATGGATCGGAATTTTACCGATTAGATTTGTGAAGTATCATTTTTAACTTAGAAATTTGCTAGCATGTCATATGGATAAGAATTTTACCGATTAGATTTGTGAAGTATCATTTTTTACTTAGAAAATTTTCTAGCATGTCATATGGATCGGAATTTTACCGATTAGATTTGTGAAGTATCATTTTTTACTTAGAAAATTTGCTAGCATGTCATATGGATCGGAATTTTACCGATTAGATTCGCGAAGTATCATTTTTAACTTAGAAATTTGCTAGCATGTCATATGGATCGGAATTTTACCGATTAGATTTGTGAAGTATCATTTTTAACTTAGAAATTTGCTAGCATGTCATATGGATCGGAATTTTACCGATTAGATTTGTGAAGTATCATTTTTTACTTAGAAAATTTTCTAGCATTTCATATGGATCGGAATTTTACCGATTAGATTTGTGAAGTATCATTTTTAACTAAGAAATTTGCTAGCATGTCATATGGATCGGAATTTTACCGATTAGATTTGTGAAGTATCATTTTTTACTTAGAAAATTTTCTAGCATTTCATATGGATCGGAATTTTACCGATTAGATTTGTGAAGTATCATTTTTAACTAAGAAATTTGCTAGCATGTCATATGGATCGGAATTTTACCGATTAGATTTGTGAAGTATCATTTTTTACTTAGAAAATTTTCTAGCATTTCATATGGATCGGAATTTTACCGATTAGATTTGTGAAGTATCATTTTTAACTAAGAAATTTGCTAGCATGTCATATGGATCGGAATTTTACCGATTAGATTTGTGAAGTATCATTTTTTACTTAGAAAATTTTCTAGCATTTCATATGGATCGGAATTTTACCGATTAGATTTGTGAAGTATCATTTTTAACTAAGAAATTTGCTAGCATGTCATATGGATCGGAATTTTACCGATTAGATTTGTGAAGTATCATTTTTTACTCAGAAAATTTCCTAGAACTATATATGGATCGGAATTTTAACTTGGAAAATTTTCGATTCTTTAGTAGGAAATTCAAATATAGTTCTAAATTGATTTATTGCTTAGAATCGAAGAGAAGAATTAGAGCGAAGTAAAAAAGGAAATATCAAATTTCAAACATCCAGTTCAACAACCTACAAATAGAAAAGCATAGAAGTTCCAACATAAGCATGACCTCGTACAAAACACTCGAGGATCACAAAGGTAGAAGACTAGATAAACATCATCAATCATCTTCAGGAGGATCCACCAACTCCCCGTTCACAATTTCTTTAAAATAACCGACACCTCCAAGGTCCAGATCGCTGTGCAGAAATTTCACTTGAGTAGTCACGACATCGAAACCCTGCACGAACTTCTTCAGCGCATCCATCTTAGCAGCTTCAAGGTCGGCCTGCAACTTTTCAATCTCAGACTTTGCCAAGGCCAAATCGTTCTCGAAGACTTGGGCTGCATCCGCATTTTTGTCTCGAGCTAGTCGGACCCCCTCTAATTCTTTCTCAAGGGACGACTTCTCGGAAGCCCAAGCCTTCTTCTCCTCGTCAAAACCACGTCGAGCCTCAAGCAATTTGTCTCGTTCATTAGATACCCACTTAAAATCGGCTTTGCTTTTGGCCCAGCTCTCCTCGAGGGACAGGATCCTTTTTCCTTGCAACTTAGTTTCCCGCACCAACCCGCGGATCTTATCTTCGTTAACAAGTGAAAGAGCAGAGAGGCGATTAGACAATGATTCGATCCCTTTAGCAATGGAGAATGAACTCATCTTCTCCAAGTCCCCCTTATCGCCGTCGAGCAAGTCGGTGCAGCGAATATGAGCAGCGTGGTTGAACTTCTCATCCCAAAACGACGCGACGCCGCTACACTCGTGGCCATGATCCACTGGATCCCAGTTTTCGCCGAGGCAAGCACTAATAGTCCTTTCAGCAGATTGGACCTCGGTATCACCCTTGTCAACCTCGGTGGCTACCACTGTTTCCAGGTTCACTACCGAGACAGATTTCTCCCCCTCGCGCCGACGCTTGTGGGAGGATTCGCCAACACCCCTAGCCACAGTCACAGGCCTCTCGGTCTCCACACCCCTCTCGGTCGCCGATTCGCCGACCCCAGCAACTTGGGAAGCTTTCTGTTGCTTCCAGAGCTTGGCCAATTCCCGATTGCTCATACTCGCCATCTTATCTGCACAATAATCAAATAAGAATTACGTTCTGGCGTAAAAATAAAGCATCACACTAACATACAAAGGGTGATCGGCGAGGGACCGATTACCTATATATATTTTCAATTCATGGGGCCTACTTTCTAAATCTAAGATTTTGGCAGTGTTGAAAACTGTTTTCAATTCCTCAAGTTTCCTAACATCCTCTTGATCATTCTCAGGAACCTTCTCGGGACTTAACCCACCACAGGGATTAGTTTTCTCGTTCCAGTACAAGGGATACCCTTTAAATAAGTCCTCGTTGCCAGGCGTACAACAAACTCGAAAATAAGATTTCTTGAAGTCCTTATAGGACGATTGAAAAAGGGTCAAAATTCCCCGACCTGATACCCCATGGACGGACACCCAACCACTGCGTTTATTGACATGGCTTTCGAAAAAATAAAAAAACTTCTCTGTAGTCGGTATTATACCGAGACCCCCACATAAAACTTCAAAAGCTCGGACAAATGCCCAACTATTGGGGTGCAATTGAGTAGGTGCCACATTCAAGGCGCTCAGGACCCCCTTTTGGAAATCGGAAAGTGGCCACCTAACCCTAAGTTTAGAAATTAAATTTGCATAGAAAAATGTAAAAGTTTCAGCAGCATCACCCCTAACACACACAGGGAACCTGTCCACACAAGGCTCACAAACAAGCACATTATCCTCAATGCACACCACATGCTCCCTACCAAAACTATCCATTTCGGCCCGCGAATTCATTAAAGATGTGCAACGAAGCACATCACCTTTAACCCACTTATACATATCCCCATAACTTATGGCCTCCATGGCACAAGCAGATTTGGACTTAAAAGGGGAACTAAGGGTTCTCTATAAACAAGAAAGGCCAAAGGGGGTTAGATAGGCGTACCTAAAGACACAAAAACAACTCCTTTTCACTTAACAAAGGCCACCAAAACGCCGTACACCACCGCGCACCACCGCAGTTCAAAGCGAAGCAGAGGATCTCACCGGAGAAGAGAGTGCAAACAGAAAGAAAGGCAAATGAGTTAGAAAAAATGAAGGTCATCCATATTTATAAGAGACCAAGGATCGCGTGTGGGGGGGAGAACCCAAGGGTCACAGCGCGTGTGGAACGTTGCGACCCTAAGCCCAAGAGACCAAAGGGGGGGTCCCACACCATTAACTTGAACAATACGTTCCGCCACGTGGCACAATCATTACTCACACCTCTGCGACGCTGGCCTTGCAATAAATGCATGTCCTTTCTCGAGTAAGGTGAAAAGACACCTCTTTTAGGGTTCCGGGAAACCATGGTCCCACGTGACGACTTGATTCTCGGCGTTCTCCCGACACCTATTCTCGGCCCATGGCCGTGGAGGCTGTACCGTCTAGATCAAAATCCGACTTGACCTTCTGCTCGGACAATACCCGACCAGGCTGCCCGGTTACAAGTCTTCTCGCCTTACAGGCTCAAGGCTGGAAGGCAAGTGTACTGTCCAGGTCAAAATCTGATTAGGCTTTCTTCTCGGGTAATTCCCGACTAGTGTATCAGGCCACAAGCCCTCTCGCCTTCTCGGCTCAGGGCTGGAAGGCAAGTGTGTCGTCCAGGTCGAAATCTGACCTGCACCTCTATTCGGCAGTAGGGCGACCATGCCTACTCGGCACTAACCCGATCGAGAGCCCAGCACAGACCTAGTCGGTCATGACTCGACTAGGTTTGGGGAACTCGACTCCTCTCGCCTATTAGGACTAAGGAGACTACTCGGCATTAACCCGACTGGGTCCTCGGCGCGTACCCAGTCGGTCAGAACCCGACTAGACTTATCCCCTTTAACCCCGCACCATCAAGATAAGAACGGTTAGGGAAATCCCTTCATTCTCAGGGCCCAAGAGGCCCGTGAACGACGTACCATAAAACCCAAAACTCTAGAGTTGAGAAGGCAGATTACACTTTTGAATGCTCTGGCTCTGAGGCACGATCTAGGAAAAAACCCTAGTCCACCTTTTGGCCAGAACAGATTGAGATAAGAAAAATTTCACAATCTCTAAAGATTGATAATTCGAAGAAAATTCATTACTTTAAATTAAGAAATTCAACGATAAAAATCAAAACTAGTCCCTATGAACCTAAAGAAAGAAAAAAAAATTTAATTGAAAAGATATTCAAAGTTTGATTAATTTATTTTCTGCTTGAAATCTTACAAAAGTTCTTATTTATAGGCTTAGATAAGTAGTAAGTCATAAATTTCTTAGGACTCTATAAAGAAATAAATTCCCACTAAAACTTATTTTTCACTAGAATTGATTCTCTATTGTCCCACTAACTATCATTTTGATTTAGGAAATCTAAAAACACTAAAATCTGACCTAAAAGACATGAATTATTTAAATAAAAAGAAATGCAAAAATTGTTAATAATTAATAAAAATGAGCTTAAGCAAATATTTAGCTCCAAAACTAACTAAACTCCAACCTGGCAATATTTCTTATTGATCACGTGTATTTAGACTTAACTTGTTATCTTCAAATTAGGCTTAGCCCTCATTAACATGTAGAAAACAACATTAGATGATATATTCATGGACCGTGTCATGCAAATTAGTCCATCTTCTTTATTCATAAAATTCTTCCAATTGCATCGTTTGGTAGATTCTATTAGCAAGTTAGACTTTTATGAATTTTCGAAATAGCCCTCTACAAACAATAAGAGTTTAATGAGGTCATATGTGTGTTTGACACTAAAAGTGTATGGATGAGAAATTATCTTGAATCTTATTATGTAAGATTTGAACATTAACATAACATGTTTGCAATTGCATGCTTATTTACTTGGGGCTTTGATTTTTCCCGATATAAATTCTCACTCTTAATATTATTAGGCTTGGTATATGTATTAATGGTAAGTGAATGATCTTTTTTTTTCGATACCATATTAAGAAAGTAAATTAAAGTTTAACTTAACCCTATAAAACTATATTGTAAAGTGAGTTTAACTATAAATTTTGTTGACCTAATCACTAATCGATGGTTAGTATGGAATCTCCAATAATACATTCTAATAAGTATAGAAAACTAGCAACATGTCTTCGATAATATGCCACAATTATTTGCTTTTGTAGATCTTAATTTTTAATGAAGTGGAATGCAAGTTTTTTTTTTATAGAAAAATAATATGAAAAAGAGAGCAAGGATTGGGTATTTATTAGCCTATTGCTTCCACTCTTGTCATTAATAGGAAGATGATTAAAATAATGATGGCATGTAGCCACAAAAGAAATATTGAAATTTATCCGATTTCAAATAAAACGAACAAAGTGGCCTTCTCTTTTGTTTGTTTGGCAAAAGACTCAAATTTTAGTTGGAGGGTGCTTTCTTGGGTTTCTTGAGAGTGCCCATGATGTTGTTGTTCAGTTGCTACGTTGGGAGAGAGAGTGATGGAAGCTATCGTTGTGAGAAGGAAGAAAAGGAGAAGGGAATGCATTGGTTTTTCATTTGCATTATGATGTAGGAAGTTAATAAGGAAGCCACGTGGCAGCCAATCAAATTAATTTTGATAATCAGTTTAATTTTGATAATTCTGTTAGGATTTTCCAATTTTGTGTTGTTGGTTGTTTTAGTCAGTTGGTGCAATTCACCACTATTTAATCTTTTGAAAATAATCTTCTTGTAATCTTTTTCTCTATTTTGATATACAATTCTTCGGATTCATCTTTGAAATCCCTAAATCCGTAAGTTCTTCGAATAATCTCTATTCCTAGAACTACCGTCATCAATGGTATCAGCTTGGACCTTCCATCGGCAGGTATGGCAGAAGTAACTCGTTCTCAAGCAGCGGTACGTGAACAAGAGGAGAGGTTAGAAAACAAGATCGTATCGAAACTCAAAGCACACATAATGGAAATTACCTCTTCAATTCGGCAAGCGATTGATGCATCAGTGGATCAACGAATCTTAGAAACTTTACAGAAGAACCCAGATTCAGATAGTGATGCTACAGGACGAGGTTCTATTCGCAGAGGAGCACGCCCTTCGAATTCCAATTATTCTTGCGAAACACGGTTGGCGCGAATTGATTTTCCGCGCTTTGGTGGTGATGCAATTCAACAGTGGATCTATCAATGTGAAATGTATTTTGCGATTGACGGCACTCTTGAAGATTTCAAAGTGAAACTGGCTGTAATTCACTTTGAAGGGAAGGCACTACAGTGGCATACATCATTTGTTAAAACTCTTCCAGAAGGTAATCTTCCTAATTGGACTGAATTTAAGAACATACTAATAGATCGCTTTGGTGAAATAGATGACAATCCAATGTCGGAACTTATGAAATTAAGGCAACAAGGTTCTGTGGGGGAATACCATGATCACTTTGATGCAATAACTTCTAGATTAAACCTAAGTGATACGCACTTGTTAAGTTGTTTTGTAGGAGGCTTAAAAAAAGATATTCAAATGACAGTCAAAATGTTTCAGCCCCAAGATTTAAGAAAGGCATTCCAGTTGGCTAAATTGTATGAATCAGCTTCTAGTTCAAACATCCCTACCAAAACTCCTCCTAAATTTCAGCATACACAAACTAGTACAAAATCCATTTTACCTACACATAAACCTATATACAAGCTTACTGATTCACAGACTTCCCTAAACCCAAACCAAAGACAAACTAGTAAGAAACTCACACCTGCTTTTATGACTGAGAGGAGATCCAAAGGACTCCGTTATTTCTGTGATGAACCATATAGCCCTACACATGCGTTGACACACAAGAAACTTGAGATTCATGTTCTAGAGGTGAGTGATACTGAGGAGGATATTGTAGATCAGATTGATGACACTCCGGAAGATGGTAGTACTTCTTTGGACCCTCAAATATCAGTTAATGCATTGACTGGTATAGCTAACTTCAAAACTATGCGAGTGACTGGTTACTATAAGAAGAAGCCCTTGCACATACTCATTGACAGTAGAAGTACCCATAATTTTTTAGATGAGGAGGTGGCTAAGAAATTGGGTTATCCTATAACAGATATTCCTACCTTAAGTGTGGCAGTAGCTAATGGAGCTCGAGTAAGCATTACAGCTACTGCTAAGCAGTTTCAGTGGACAATTCAAAACACGGGATTTACCTCAGATATGCTTCTTATACCATTGGGATGTTGTGATGTGGTGCTAGGAATTGAGTGGTTGGTTACTCTAGGAGACATTACCTGGAATTTCAATAGGTTGTCCATGCAATTTTATGTTCAAGGTAAGAAGCTGGTATTGAAAGGCGCAACAGGTGAAGGACTTAAGACTGCCAGAAAAAAACAATTACAGAAGACAATTGCCTCTGGTGTGCATTTGTCTATGCTGCAGTTGTGTGACAAGGATAATATTCTCCTACTGCATTTGTTAACTACACATGCGGACAGTCAAATTATTCCTGAATCTATAGATGAATTATTACTGCAGTTTGATGATATTTTCCAAGAACCTACCAAACTTCCACCTAAGAGAAAAGGTCATGATCATAAAATTCCCTTGGTTACCGGAGCTAATCCTATTAATAAGAGGCCCTACAGGTATGCTAAGCAGCAAAAAGATATTATTGACAAGTTAGTGCAAGATTCTCTTAAGTCTGGTATAATACAGAAAAGTAGCAGTCCTTTTGCAAGTCCTGTTGTCCTAGTTGGAAAGAAAGATGGTTCTTGGAGACTCTGTGTTGATTACAGAGATCTTAATAAGCAAACAATTAAGGACAGGTTCCCTATTCCTTTAGTGGATGATCTTTTAGATGAGTTACACGGTTCTATGGTATTTTCTAAAATTGATTTACGGTCCGGTTATAACCAGGTGAGAATGGAGGATAGTGATATCCACAAGACTGCATTTAAGACACACGGAGGCCACTTTGAATATTTGGTCATGCCATTCGGCCTAACTAATGCACCAGCCACCTTCCAAGGTCTCATGAATGATGTTTTTAAAGAATATCTGCGAAGGTTTCTTTTGGTGTTTTTTGATGACATCTTAATATACAGCAAAGATTTGCAGCATCATCTTTTACATTTGCATATGGTTTTGTTGACTATGAGAAGGAATTATCTGTACGCTAAGAAATCTAAATGTTACTTTGGTGTAGAAAGAGTTAAGTATTTAGGACATTTTATCACAAAGGATGATGTGTCCACTGACCCTACAAAAATCATGGTTGTCAAGAACTGGCCAATACCAACAACTTTGAAGCAATTGAGGGGATTTTTGGGACTTGCAGGGTATTATACAAGATTCGTTCGAGGATATGGTAGTATTGCAAGGCCTTTGACTAACATGTTGAAAAAGAATAATTTCCATTGGTATGAAGAGGCAAGGACTGCATTTCAATCCCTCAAGGATAGTTTGATCCAATCACCCGTATTAGCATTACCTGACTTCTCTAAGGTGTTTGTGGTTGAGGTTGATGCTTCCGGTTATGGAATTGGTGCTGTACTGATGCAAAATCATCACCCAATTGCTTTTATTAGCAGAGTCCTCAATCTGCAGCAACAATCACTGTCCACATATGAGAAGGAATTGTTGGCAGTGGTCTTTGCAGTCCAAAAGTGGAGGCATTATTTGTTGAATACTCACTTTATTATCAGAACAGACCATAGAAGCCTGCAGTATATACTGAGTCAAAGATTGACCACAGCAATCCAACAGAAATGGTTGGTGAAATCGATGGAATTTGATTTTACAATTGAATTCAAACAGGGAAGAGAAAATTTGGCAGCAGATGCTTTATCAAGACAGGACGCAGTCGACTGCCAAGCAATCACCACACTCATACCTGAAAGCAATATGTTGAACAAAATCATAGGCTCTTGGCAGGCTGATCCAGACATAAAAAAACTGATCCAAGATTTACAAACAGATGCTTCATCACATAAGCATCATACTTGGAATCAGAATGAGCTCTGAAGGAAGGGAAGATTGGTAGTTGGGAAAGATGTTACCCTACGGACTGATTTGTTACAATGGGTACATGCTGGATCTACTAGTGGCCACTCGTGTAGAGAAGTTACATTGAATAGGTTGAAATCAGTTGTGTATTGGAAAGGCATGACCAAAGATGTCATACGATATGTGCTAACCTGTGAAGTCTGCCAGAAATGTAAATATGAAAAATCTGCATATCCGGGTTTGCTACAACCCTTACCAATTCCAGAGAGGATATGGCAGCATATAACCATGTGTAGACCCCTAAAATTGTCCGGGTCGGAAATAAAGCTCAAAGACTCTCAAAGACCGAAGGAAAGTCAGCCGGAAGGACTCCTGGAAGACCCTAGGATGATTCTTTGTAGGTCTAGAAGTCTTAGAATAGCTTAAAATAAGGGTGTGCAAGGATTGGAGCTCAATACACCCTCCCAGAGGTTCAGTACGGCCGTACTGAGCCATTTGAACTGCAATACGGCCGTACTGAACTCAATACGGCCGTACTGAAGATTTTGAACTTCAGTACGGCCGTTCCAAATTCAATACGGCCGTACTGTAGTTCAAAAACCCAGTACGGGCCGTATTGACCCCCCAGGCCGTATTGCGCCTCAATCCTATAAATAGGACGTCATTGGCACGTCCTTCCACACTTTTGACTGATTCCTCAACCCTCCTACTGAGTACTCTTGGGTTTTTGAGCTCTTCTCTGCCCTAGATATCTCCCCGGGAGTCGATCCGACAAAGTTCTTGAGTCACGAGCCATTAGCTTGAGATTCGAACAAGTCGAAGGGAAATCTCTTTGATTTCCATAGTAAAAATTTTGTCTTTAGGGGAAAGGAGCGAGCGGACGTGTAGTGGGAAGGAGCGCCAAAAAGCCTCCTTTGTTCATATATATATAAAAGCCCGCTTCGGAGGTTTCTTTCTAAATCCTTTCTTTTACTGCTTTTATTGATTTTTGATTGTTGCATTACATGTTTAGAGCTTTCATCATGTAAATATTTTATCTATAATCGTTTCTAATAAAAAGGGGTAATTTAGTAACTTTATACTATTATTTATGAAATAATTCGTCATAGGGAACCCAAAAGGGGCGTTGTGGGGTGCTAACACCTTCCTCGCACGTAACCGACTCCCTTATCCAACTCTGGTTGTAATGGCCAAAGTTGATTTACGAAAATCAATTGCCTTATATCTTTTTCCAATGTTTTGAGTAAAATATTGGTGGCGACTCCAAGAACCCTTCTTTTTACGAAAACCGCTAATCCATGGAGGGTTCCGTTTGGGATTAACATAGATTGGTGAGAATCATTTAATAAGTATTGTTAGTCCGATGAGGTCTCAGTTTGAGAATAAGTCGCCCTAACAATCCAACATTTTCCAAAACTTTTAAAAAAGAGTCCTACCATCGTCGCGAATGCCAACGTCCGTTTCGGCGGGTGGCGACAGATGGCGACTCCGCTGGGGAAGCCTCGAGAGTCAGTCCCATTTAGTGATGGATTGTTTCTAAAATAATAGTTTAAAATTACTTCATTACCCCTCGCTTGTATGATAACATGTTTTACCTAGTTGGCTTCAATAACTGTTGGATGTTTAAAATTTTTGCAATTGTTTGAAATATAAACTGCACACGAACCTTTGCACACAACAGTTCCCCCTATACCCGGGGGCATGAGTGGAAAGCCATAGGGAGTGGATGTTAGTACGGCCGGTTGTCGAATGGGTCTATAGGTACCCGTAGACCGTTGTCGGAAAGCATCACTCAAGGTGATAACCATGAACTCAAGTCCGACAGTGCGTTGGAACTTTCCATCGACTTACGACGAGAGGAATTGGGTCCCTATAATGGGGGCACCTTGGGGGCCTCAGACCAGTGAGAACAGTTAGAACCTCCTTGAATATGCACTTTTCTGCAGGATACCCCTACCTCGTGATTCGCTCGTGACTGTTCGTGGATGAGTGAATTGTTTGTGCATCGTTTATGTGACATTGTTTGAGCATACATTGCATTCTTTAAACATACAACATTCCCTTTTTTAAAAAAAAAAATAATAATAAATAATAAATAATAAGAATAAATAGGAATAAGAATCTTCCCTTACATGGTGTTAACATCTACCTTCATCACATTCATATAGGTAGTTTCCATTTTCACCCAAAATAAATAAATAAATACAAAAACTAAATACCCAAGAAAAAGAAAAAAGGGTTATTTATCCAAACCAAGCGATATCATGCATCATCTTAGGAACATCCTAAAAACATGATAATGCTTAGTTGAATAAACACAATGCATGCATATTCAACGCCATCATCTCATATCATGCATTCTTATCAAAGATCATGGAGGGATCTAGGTTTGCATTTCATACATCTCTCCTAGTAATTTATTAATAACATTAATAAAAAGAAAGGATTAATCGATGCGTATGTTCGAAAAATGGATCGCACGCCGTTTGTTATTAAGTGTAAGCCAACAACCGCGCCAAGCGAACGCACATCAACTCCGTTGTTGGTAATCAAGACGAATAAAGGGGAAGGTCCGATACCATTGAAGATCACTGCTCCAAGACCTTTTCCCTACGAATCGAATAAGGCTGTGCCATGGATATACGACATCCATTTTTCTGCCGACAGCGATATCTCTAACATCGCTGGACTTGGGGGCATGACTAGGAGTGGCAGGATCTACACTCCCGAAGATCTTCATGATAAAGCTCCCAAGACTAAAGAAAAGGAAAAAGAAAAAGAGAAAACCGGGAAACAAGGGTTAGGATACAACCCTAATAAAGATCAAAGGACGAAGAGGAACCAAAATCCTTCTCGACGTTCTTTAAGCCAGATCTTTAGGAAGGTCGGTTCACAAGCGTCAAGGCCGGTCATCGTCATCAAGTGCTCTTCTTCTTCCGATAGGGATGTATAGACCTGATGACTATTAGAGATCACTCCTCGGGGACAGCCCAACCCCCGAGCCTCGATAGGGCACATGTTTCCACTATAATTATAATAAAATCGTTCTCTATTCTTTCTTATTGCTTCTTTTCTTGCTTACAATAAATTTCTAGACCACATTATTCTTAACCCTGTTTGAATAAGCATGAATGAAGTTGAAATTGTCTTAATAACAATAAACCCGCATCATTTTAATGCGAAAGTGTGTGTGATAACTTGGAGCACCGTTCCTTGGCCTCGACAAGCGCCATCATGGATAAAAAAGGAATCCTTTAAAGAACAAAAATCATAAAAACAAAAAAAAAGCTCGGCAGGAAACCCAAAAAGGGGGCTGCGCAAAAATAAGAGCAAAAGACCCGCTAGGAATCCCACAAAAGGGTGACCTAGGCAAAAGTTAGGTTTACAAAAATAAACAAAAACAAAGGTCCGCTAAGACGCTACAAAAGGGTGTTTTAGGCAAAATAAGGATAATCAAAAAGCGAAAATAAATCCATGATGGTACCATGAGCTGAATTCAAAAAGAAAGGTTCAAGGAAACTATCTAAGTTGTCGAACCACAACGTCAATAACAAGACTTCCTTAACTTCATAAGTGTTTAATCAAACAAGCCTAAACACATAAGCCTACCTTGGCCAGCCATTCTTACAAAAACCATTTTCGAAAAAATAATCCCCTCTAAAACACAAACTTCCGAACAAAAAATATCTTTCCCTTCTTTTCTCTTGTCCCAAACGATTTTAGAGTAATCTAGCGGAAACATGGAGATATAGTGGTCAATAGGAGGGTTGATACATCTTCTAAAGGAAGGGAAGGATCACTGGGTTGATGACACCAATCTCAATATAACACACATCATTCCTCGGTTACAGAAATCGGCAGCGCACAGCCCGTCTAGAGGAATGGCAAAAATCCAAACAGAGAAACGCATCGGTTAATTCTTTTGAAAAAATAAATCAAATAGAATTAGGTTCATCATACCGCATACATGCATGCAGATGATAGGTGTACTGGAAGATCACTTATTCTCTGTTTATTAAAAAAAAAATCAATACGGCCGTATCCAATTCGGTACGGCCCGTATTAAAATTAGGGTTAAGAACATATTTTTAACCCAGTACGGGCGTACTGAGTTGAATACGCCCGTACTGGCCATAACGTACACACCAATACGGGAGTATTGAATTCAATACGGCCCGTATTGGTCTCCCCTTTTGAACGTTAACAGAAAGGTCAGTACGGCCGTACTGAATTCAATACGGGCCGTACTGACTTACTTTTGTCTATAAGAGCGCCCCTTCCCCCTCTCATTCTGCACAGCATTCTCATCCCTCTGCATACTTTGTCTGTGAGTGAGTCTGAGCTCCCCCCCAATTCCGAGAAATGGCCGAGTCATCAAGAAAGAGGCACAGGGTCCCCGCGCAACTCGAAATGACCGCGCGACATCAAGAGAGGCTGGAGCTCCTTGAGTCATTCATATTCCAGCCGTCAAGGGTGCTCGAATTCACCATTCTCCGGGCGATGGAATGGGAGGATGAGGTCCGAGGCTACATCAACGCCATAGGATGGGGATTCCTCTTTGATCCCCACCCTCAGATCTTCCCGACTGCGACGAAGGAGTTTCTGGCTACCGTCGGCGTCACTGAGTCGACGAACAGCTTCGGCGCGACAGTCTACTCAGTGGATTTTTGGATGAGGGGAGGATACCGCTCCCTGACACTGGACGAATTCAACGTCCAGGCTGGCTTCTTTCAGCGAGCTGATCAGCTGGAGTATCGGGACGCCATCTGCGAATGCCCCGATAATCTGACCACGAACGAGATGTGGAGAGAGCTCACGGGTCAGATGGACTACCACGCCGGAGTGAAGGGTACTCGGCTCCCGACGGCGCTACGGATCTGCCACAAGCTGATCACCGGCTCCATCCATGCCAGACCGAAGAGCCCCGAGTCAGTGACGCGACAGGATCTGCTGGCTCTTTATTGCATGGTCACCGGATAGAGGGCCAACCCCGGATTCTTTTTCCTCGAGCACATAAAGAATCTGGGGACAAGAGAGGGTAGCCACGCTCGGCGAGGATACATCATGGTCTCCACACTCCTTTCACGACTCGTCGAGACTTGGGGGTGCCCCGATGGCATAGATGCAGGGGAGTTGGCGCCCAAGCCCATCAATGCTGCCACCCTGATCAACATGAAGATCATTGCCAGGGCAGGGAGGAAATTTGTACGAGCGACCACACACGACACCTTCAGCGAGCTCTTCGAGAACATCGAGCTCCCAGGTGATGTGGACCCGCAGCCAGAGGCCGACACCTCACAGCAGGACAGGGCCTACTTCGATGCTCGTTTCGATGCGTTGCAACAGAGCATCGACACTCGATTCGACATGGCGCAGCACAGTATCGACGCCCTCAGACAGGATTTTGACAGCCTGTCAGTCTGGCTGCATCGTCGCTTCCCAGACCCTCCACAGGATCTGCCGGCAGAGGAGTGAAGACCGGCCTCTTTTTCTTACTTTTTGTTTATTTGATGGATCGGGCTGTGCCCCACTTTTCATTGTACAAATCCAATTTCATTTAATGAAATTCTCCACTTTGAATTCAAAGCTCTTTAGCATTTCAATTTCTGTACAGAAAAAGCCAAAAATCGACAAAAAAAAAAGGGCAAAATTTAGAAAATCAAACAATCATACAGAATAACTGAGCCTGGAGAGGCTTGCCGAAATAATACTCCCCAGAGACATCTCAGCTTGCACTCTTAGGCCGAATTCTCAGTGAAAGCTATCAGAGCAAGATCAGCCAGATTCCCTAATGGAAGCATGATCATCCAAACGAAAACATCCAAGTCAAAGAACTCAGACTTCCTCAGTGGAAGATGGCTTTCCAACTCAAGCGACGAGTGAAGCTAAGCCTGCAGAGGCTTTCTAAATAATACTCTGGGATACACAAGATCCTCAATTCCCATTCGCCTACTCAGAGGCACTCCTTCAAAAAGAGAAAATCCAAAAAGATTAATACCCATTCCCCAAGCGGAATTCGGTATTCAGATACACACCGAGCGTCAAGATAATCTGCCTAACAGAAGAGGCCAATCAAGATCAATACGATAGAATCCCCCAGCGGATAACAGCCTACACAGAGGCAACAAAACCAGAAAAATCAAAAAGAGTCACCCGAACAAGGATAACCGGGATACTCCACCAACGTCGAAAGGACGTCAGCCAATCATAAGGCACCGCTCACCCCAGAAAGAGCATCTTCGTGTCTACATCCCCAAGGAATCAGAATTTCCCCAGTGGGCACCAACTACGCAATGGAAAGTTGGGACACAAGAACCTATGAGTAACTGCACATCCCCTAGACGGATCCCTGCGTTATCCAGCCCTCAGCGGCACAAAAATCAAAAACTACCGTCGAAGCAGCATCGTGGACTGTGGAGACAAAATCATCTCAAATCCCTGGAGAGGGCAAACTCACGCTACCAAAGTGACCAGAAGCACGGAGGTATGCAACCCTGGAGAGGGCAAACTCCCGCTACTGAGGTTGTCAGAAACACCGAAGTATGCAACGAGCCTGGAGAGGCGACGACTAATACTCAGCTACCGACGTCGTCAAAAACACGGAGGTATGCAGCTACCAAGGTTGTCAGAAACACCAAGGTATGCAACGAGCCTGGAGAGGCGACGACTAATACTCAGCTACCCCGTCGTCAGAAACACGGAGGTATGCAGCTACCGAGGTTGTCAGAAACACCGAAGTATGCAACGAGCCTGGAGAGGCGACGACTAATACTCAGCTACCGACGTCGTGAGAAACACGGAGGTATGCAGCTACCGAGGTTGTCAGAAACACCAAGGTATGCAACGAGCCTGGAGAGGCGACGACTAATACTCAGCTACCGACGTCGTCAAAAACACGGAGGTATGCAGCTACCGAGGTTGTCAGAAACACCAAGGTATGCAACGAGCCTGGAGAGGCGACGACTAATACTCAGCTACCCCGTCGTCAGAAACACGGAGGTATGCAGCTACCGAGGTTGTCAGAAACACCAAAGTATGCAACGAGCCTGGAGAGGCGACGACTAATACTCAGCTACCGACGTCGTCAGAAACACGGAGGTATGCAGCTACCGAGGTTGTCAGAAACACCAAGGTATGCAACGAGCCTGGAGAGGCGACGACTAATACTCAGCTACCGACGTCGTCAGAAACACGGAGGTATGCAGCTACCGAGGTTGTCAGAAACACCAAGGTATGCAACGAGCCTGGAGAGGCGACGACTAATACTCAACCTGGAGAGGCTACTCGACAGTTTTCCCACCTGAAGACACTACAAGTTGGAAGGGTGGCTTACTCCCCGGACAATTGGGTCAACTCCTTTACTTGTCAACCGGTACACCAAAAAGCCGTTCGACTAAGTAAAGGGGGGGGCAGCTGTAGACCCCTAAAATTGTCCGGGTCGGAAATAAAGCTCAAAGACTCTCAAAGACCGAAGGAAAGTCAGCCGGAAGGACTCCTGGAAGACCCTAGGATGATTCTTTGTAGGTCTAGAAGTCTTAGAATAGCTTAAAATAAGGGTGTGCAAGGATTGGAGCTCAATACACCCTCCTAGAGGTTCAGTACGGCCGTACTGAGCCATTTGAACTGCAATACGGCCGTACTGAACTCAATACGGCCGTACTGAAGATTTTGAACTTCAGTACGGCCGTACCAAATTCAATACGGCCGTACTGTAGTTCAAAAACCCAGTACGGGCCGTATTGACCCCCCAGGCCGTATTGCGCCTCAATCCTATAAATAGGACGTCATTGGCACGTCCTTCCACACTTTTGACTGATTCCTCAACCCTCCTGCTGAGTACTCTTGGGTTTTTGAGCTCTTCTCTGCCCTAGATATCTCCCCGGGAGTCGATCCGACGAAGTTCTTGAGTCACGAGCCATTAGCTTGAGATTCGAACAAGTCGAAGGGAAATCTCTTTGATTTCCATAGTAAAAATTTTGTCTTTAGGGGAAAGGAGCGAGCGGACGTGTAGTGGGAAGGAGCGCCAAAAAGCCTCCTAACGTTGTTCATATATATATAAAAGCCCGCTTCGGAGGTTTCTTTCTAAATCCTTTCTTTTACTGCTTTTATTGATTTTTGATTGTTGCATTACATGTTTAGAGCTTTCATCATGTAAATATTTTATCTATAATCGTTTCTAATAAAAAGGGGTAATTTAGTAACTTTATACTATTATTTATGAAATAATTCGTCATAGGGAACCCAAAAGGGGCGTTGTGGGGTGCTAACACCTTCCTCGCACGTAACCGACTCCCTTACCCGACTCTGGTTGTAATGGCCAAAGTTGATTTACGAAAATCAATTGCCTTATATCTTTTTCCAATGTTTTGAGTAAAATATTGGTGGCGGCTCCAAGAACCCTTCTTTTTACGAAAACCGCTAATCCATGGAGGGTTCCGTTTGGGATTAACATAGATTGGTGAGAATCATTTAATAAGTATTGTTAGTCCGATGAGGTCTCAGTTTGAGAATAAGTCGCCCTAACAATCCAACATTTTCCAAAACTTTTAAAAAAGAGTCCTACCATCGTCGCGAATGCCAACGTCCGTTTCGGCGGGTGGCGACACCATGGATTTTATTGAAGGACTGCCAAATTCCAAGGGAAAACAAGTGATCTATGTGGTAGTGGATAAATTAAGCAAGGCTGCCCACTTCATGTCCCTAAAACATCCCTACACTGCTATTGAAGTTGCTCAATCTTTCTTGGACAATGTGTTCAAGTTACATGGTTTTCCAGACTCCATAACCAGTGACAGAGACCCTATATTTGTCAGTCAATTCTGGAAAGACTTGATGTCACTTCAAAGGGTTCAGTTACAACTCTCCTCAGCTTAGCATCCCCAAACTGATGGTCAATCCGAGGTTGTGAATAGATGTTTGTAGACATTCTTGAGATGTATGTGTTGTGATACTCCTCATGAGTGGTCTCAATGGCTTCCTCTAGCATAATGGTGGTACAATACCAACCATCATACTTCCATACAGTGGAGTCCTTATGAAGTTATGTTTGGCCAACCTCCTCCAATTTACCTTCCTTATTTACTAGGGGAGTCAAAGGTGGAAGTAATTGATAGAAGTTTGCAGAAACAACAGGAGGCATTAAAGTTAGTAAAGTTTCACATGAAAAAGGCTCAAGAAAGAATGAAGTAATTGGCAGATAAGAAGAGAAGTGATAGATCCTATGAAATTGGTGATTTTGTGTATGTCAAGCTCCATCCATACAAGCAGATTTCAGTAGCATTCAGACCTAATGCCAAACTAGCACCTAAGTACTTTGGGCCATTTCTGATCGAAGATAAGATTGGAGTTGTAGCTTACAAGATGAAGCTTCCAATGGGGTCTAAAATCCATGATATTTTTCATGTGTCACAGCTTAAAAGGCATGTGGGTGAAACACCAGTTTCAAGTTCCCTTCCTACAAATTTTGATGATGTTATGGGAGGCAAAGAACTTGAGAGTGTAATACCCAATTTTTTTATCAAGGGCATTTTCGTAAATTTTCTTAAAGATAGAGGGTGTTTGGGTAACTCGGAACGAGCTGTTCCGAAAGCGGAATGGGCCGTTCCAAGCACCAAAAAGAAACTAAGTTTAAAGATTGAGAACGGGCCCAGAACGGGCCGTTCCAAAAGGAGAACGGGACGTTCTGGTTTTGGAACGGGTCGTTCTGGAGGGAGAACAGGTCGTTCTAGAAGGAGAACGGGTCGTTCTGGATGAGTCTCAGAACGGGCCGTTCTGATTTTAGAACGGGCCGTTCTGCTTTTTGGGAACGGGCCGTTCCAAATTTAGAACGGTCTGTTCCAGTTCAAAAATTTGTGTACATATGAAGGATTCGGAACGGGGCGTTCCGAATTCAGTACGGCCGTTCCGGGTAACTCAAGTTGCCTATAAATAGGAGGTAGGGGGGTGAAAAATTATAACTGGAGAGAAGAGAATCCTAGAGAGAGAAAGAGGAGAGAGAGAGAGAGAAAGAAAGAGAGAGAAGGAGAAAAGAAAAGAGGAGAGAGAAAGAGGAATCCAGTAGAGGAGGTTCTGCCAGGGGAGAGAAAAGAGGAGGGAGAGGAGGAGATTCTGCCCGAGTTTCGGTCCTTGTTTAAGGAGAGAGGTGGAGATTCTGCCCGAGTTTCGGTTCTTATCTAAGGAAAAGAGAGGAGGAGGTTCTGCCCGAATTTCAGTTCAGGTTTATCCAAGTAAGGGTAGTGCTTATAAAATTAATCTAGTACATATGAACATGATAGGAATAGTATAATTTTAATATGCTACTTTATGTGGAGATTTTCATTTCACATAGTATAATTTGGATCAATTGATGGTTGTTTTAAATATTTAATTAATTATATTATTATTATATTGACAAATTGGCATGGTTATGGTTATGTTTAATTATGGAATATGCTATGTGTATGTGGTTTGGAAAAGTAAATAGGACTTAAAGGAGTAAGGTTATGGTATGGATAGATCTCTTGGTGAGATCAAGATATAATCTTTGGAAAAATATGGAATTTGGGAATCCCATGGTGAGGATTCCAATGTGGAACTTTTCCAAAGATTATATGATAAACCACTTCAGATGTTAGGTGGATTCTGAAGTATTCCTCTAAGTATTCTATTTGCTACCGGTATGGGTCTAGGCCGAGTCATACCGATGGTTGAGGTGGCCTCACCAGGGTTACGTGACGACGTAATCCAACTGTATATTTTTCATGAGAGGTTAGGTGTGGGACATGGGTTGATGACATGTTTCACCGTATCAACACTTGGTTTGGATGGTGTTGAGGCCAACATTTGGTTTGGATGTGTTGGTTACATCATGAATTATACAGTGGTGTGACTTTGTTTTGGATGTGGAATATGTATACATATGGTATGGATTGTATACATTGGTTATGGATTATTTTATTATCATAAAATATGTATACATTGGCATGGACGTGTATACATTATATTTTGGGTTCGTCTATATTTAGCTTGAAAATGACTTGTTAGTCTGGATAAATACTGTGGATAAATATCTGTTTAATGATATTTTATTATGATGTACTATGGGTGGTTTTATATGTGCTAACCCTTATATTTTCATGATGTGGACTGTGATGATCTCACTATGTGAGGGAGCAGATCAGGTATGAGGCTTTGGGATAGCAAGGAGTCTTTTGGATAGCTGCTTTGAGAAGTGGCTAGGTTTAGAGCTTGACCAGCACCTAGGGTGTCTTATTTTGATGTTTTCATGACATTGTAATTACATTATCTTTTTGGATTACTGTATAACTTTACTGAGGATGATGACTCTGTTATAAAAGATTATGTTATATATTTTGGAAACAATTTATATGCTATTGTATATTTACACTCTAGTGTAGCTGACTCTTATTCTATTTTCTTTTATATATATTATTTATCTTTGGTTGGTTCTAGATGTGACGGCCTAGGGTGGGTCGTTACAGAGAGAATTCTGGATAGAACAACTGTCAAGAGAGGCAACAAAGCTGTCACCAAGGTGTTAGTCAAGTGGAAGCACCAGTTAATAGAAGATGCGACTTGGGAGTTCTTCTTTGACTTGAAGAAGAAGTATCCAGATTTTAATGCTTGAGGTCAAGGATTTTTTGAAGGCAGGGGAATTGATGTAGGAAGTTAATAAGGAAGCCACGTGGCAGCCAATCAAATTAATTTTGATAATCAGTTTAATTTTCATAATTCTGTTAGGATTTTTCAATTTTGTGTTGTTGGTTGTTTTAGTCAGTTGGTGCAATGCACCACTATTTAATCTTTTGAAAATAATCTTCTTGTAATCTTTTTCTCTATTTTGATATACAATTCTTCGGATTCATCTTTGAAATCCCTAAATCCGTAAGTTCTTCGAATAATCTCTATTCCTAGAACTACCGTCATCACATTATTGTCTTGAATTTCTTGAGAAAAGAGTTGAAAGTAGGAAGAAGTAAGGAGAAACAGAGAAGAGAGGTTTTATGTAGCAAAATTAAAACATAGCAAATATGTGGTGTGGAGGGGTGTTGCTTAGAGGAAAAGTAATTTATAGTCTTGTTATCATATCATATAGTAAATAGGAAAAAGGAAAAGAGCATAATGTTTTGTTTATACTAAAATCCTATTTCAAATTAAAAAATATATATATAAAAATAACATTAGGATAAATTAACTGTACAAACAAAACTATTTATTTAATTCTAAATATTAATAACATCTTTTAAGGATCAACTTGATACTCTAAGGTTTAATTTTAATTTATATTAAAATAATATCTTATCAACAAAAATATACTTCATAAAAATAGATTAATCATTATCAATTTTAAAACACCGGTAGAATATATCTATGAACCAAAAACAAATCTTCTAATTGCTCTAATCTCTCTAAATAACTCTTGGTAAAAACATTCTACTTATTTAATTTATCAACTAATATTAACAAGTCTTCTGAAAAATAAATAACGAGTTGTCCTAGATGCAGACACAATTCATGTTGGTTTGTAACATGGCAAATTTTTCAAGTTTTTTTTTTATACAAAAAAAAATAAAAACCTAACCCACATAAAACAAACACAACTTTGTTGCTTTGTCACATGAGTGTTAGGAAATTTAAAGAGTTGAGCCATCTCACATGGCACCACATGCCATGCGAAATAAGACAAGTGAAAAAACAAGCACAACCACACACTCATTTCTACTTTGATTATTGAAAGTTCAGAGACAAATTGGTTCAATTCTGAGGTCAAAAATAAAATTTCCATGATGCACAATCTGATCTTGCTAGTTAATTCCATCCTTATTTTCTATTAAATTATCATACCATACTCTAATGAAATGTGTTATAAAAAATGAAGGGTCTTTTTTTCTTGGGTACAATAAAGGAGGCAAAAGGTCAATACAAAACCCAAGCAGACACAACTTGAGTGAGAAGACCAACCAAGGATGCAAATTATATATTACTTTTATCCCAAGTTGATTCCATGCTCAAATTAAACTAGCTCATTTTCATAATATGATCAACATTAAATCTTCACAAAGAAGTTTCAGAGTTACATTAAGCAGAACTAAGGAATAATAATTGCATACTGACAAAAATGTAGTTTGAAAAGTTTTTAAGACTCGGGTATATTCAGATGAAAATGTTGCTAATACAACAACTTACAACAACAAACCTTTAATAAACCTCATGAATTATATAGTTGGGTCTCTGCCCATTATTCTTTGGAAAATCTTAACAACACATCTACATTAAAATATCACAAAATTTTCTGACCGAACTCCTAAGTTTTCACAAGTTTGATCCATAGATGAGATCCTCGTTCTTGTATATCTGCAAGAGAAGTAAATGGCCAACTTTGTCAACAAAATATAGATTTCAAAATGTATTCTGATGCAACCCCAATATCAGAATTATATAAAGTGTAAAGACAATTCATAAAACGATGGATACAGTATATCCAAACAATATGTAATCTGAATAGGCTGTCTGATTCTTGAAACCTAGAAAATCTGCCGTCTCAATTCTTAAATTCACTCCACCAAGATGCTTAAAATAATAATAAATATTTCGTTGAAAAAAAAAAATTCTCAATTGAGAGTCCCAGTTAGGTTACTCAATCATACTACAAATGTAAAGTAAGATTGAATTAGAATAATAAGTTGTTAGGGGAATTCCATAAATAAATTCTTCTGTGAATAAATTGCTTCTTTAATTCAAAATATGTAAGCTGGGAAGGAATATTTGCATCATCAGCTGAGAAGGAATATATGGATGACCAAAAGTATCTGACTACTAAAATTTAAATCAGAAAAACTTGCTGCAGATGGTGAAAGAGCCAGAATCATACACTCATTCTACAACACACTTATACATTAGAAAAAGGGAAATGAAATAGTTATGGATATCTATTCATACTTGTGTTACAAGAATCATATCAGCCAGGACAAAATGGAGAGAATATATATCAATTATACACATAAAATTAAGAATAATAGGCCATTAGGCATGCCCTCCCAGTGATACGGTCTATTTGTATTGATTAAACTCAAATTCCATCATTCATATTCCAATGGTTACTAGGATTCATATATATTTTTTAAGTAGAGTCCTAATTTTGTTAAATGTATTAAAAACAAATTGTCCTTTTAGCTGAGTCCTTGTTGGTCCTTTTACATAAAAAATAAAGGCAGATTTCTGTATTAACTTTTTAGCACATAGCAAAGGAATTGTTTTTGTGCTATAGTTTGCTATTGATATGGCAACTAACTGGCATACATACATCAAGCTAATTCAAAGCAACTCATGAATTTTAGTGCCTAAGTAGGAAATTAATTCCGGGAAAATTTTAAACACAAGAAAACATTAGCAAATCAAGAACAAAATAAATAATGAGAAAGTAAAATAATTTTGCAGGAATCTCAAATATTATGCTACATGAAGCCAACAAGTACCAATAACATGGTGAGAAGTTGAAGTAGCATGCACAAAGTTTAAAATTTGAACTCTGGTGTCGTCATTGTAATTCTGATGGATTAAAAAAAAAAAGTATTGATAACATAAAAAACAAAATTTTCTTTTAAAATACATTTATAGCAAACAAAAGATCTTCAATTTCACAAACACTAATGCTTTGTTTGGAAGAGGGAAAGGATTTGAAGGCAATAGGTGATAAATGATTTGAAGGGAATAGATAAGAAATAGAATGAAAATTATAGTTGTTTGGTAGGATGGAAATAGAAGGAAATTATAATTTTAAACAATATTTTTTTTAAAAAAATAATTAAATTTAAATATGATAATTATAAATATATATCTTTTATTTAACTTTAAAAATAAAAATATTATTATTATATTATAATAATTTACTTGGCTAAATTGATCATTTGATCTCCTTATAATATCAAATCCATAGTTTTGGTCTTCCAATTTTTAATTCAGCAAGTTTAGTACCCTATTTATAAAATATGCAATTTTGGTCTCCTAGTTAAATATTCATTCGTTGATCAATGAAATTGTAACATTATGCATGATTTGACATTTGGTAGATGGCTTGACAATTAATATTTAGGATAAATTGTACTTTTACTTCTCATTTTTATACCAATTTTCATCCATTTTACCATTTTTATAAGATAAAAATGAAAACTAAAAGTACAATAAACCTAAGTATTAAATGTCATGTCATTTACCTAATATGTCATGTCCAATATTACAATTTTAACTATTAACATATGAATATTCAACAAAGAGACTAAAATTGCAAATTTTATAAAATTTGGTAACTAAAATTGCAAAATTAAAAATAAAGGAACCAAAATTGCAAATTTGATTTTATAGGAGAACCAAAAGTACAATTTAGGCTAATTATTTTTATTTTAAATTATTTATTTAAAAAATAAATGAATATAAACAATATATAATTGATTATAATTGTTAAATAGTCAATTATGTTTATTCATAGTTGACTATGGTAATACATAGTTGACTATGATACGTGTTTTAGAACACCAAAGATGAACAAATGAAATGATGTATTTTGTCATTTTTTGAAATTCCATGCAAATCCTTACAAATCAATCATCGCCCCCAAACAACTTCATGTTTTTAATTACCTATGAATCCTCTCCTCATAAGCTTATCTGCAACAAGAATTAAAGCACAATTTGGACAGAACAAAAAACTAAGACTGGAAAAGCTGGAAAGAAAAAGGATGACGCAAAGTTGCAATGGTGTGATCAATTCCATTCATGTGTTTGTGTGGCTGTGTGTACTCCCATTAACAAGAGAGTTATCAAGGTTATGCTAGTGTTCACAGCTCATGCCGTAAACCTCAAGTAAAAAGCATAAGAGGACAAAAGACTGAATATTAGAACCAACAAAGCAACAATTATGCATATTTCAGTTTTCAGCAATCAAGAGAAATTATAAAAGAATTCCTGATTCAAAGTATTGATTTCATTTCACCAAACACAATTTATCAGTGATAGCCTTAAAAAAAATCACAATTTCAATTTTCTTGTTAATTGAATTTGACAGGCACTTAATCTCGTCCAGAGCATAAATAATGCCTCTATAAACGGATTAAGAATAAAAGAGGTCATTTTCAATCCATCTTACTCTAAGGTTTACACTCTTAAACTATGACAAAATATCATTGACCAACTGTTGTAAAACATGATCTACACCGACTTCAAACTCAATCTTGAAATTAAATTTTATTACAAGACTGTTTTGAGAGTCTCGAGCTTATACCTTTATTTCAAGCCTATATTAAATTTTAAATAATTCATCCCATTCCTAAATACATTTTGATTAACTCTCATTTTCTAATATTGATTTTCAGTGGGCACAACTGCACAAGTATGTTATCTCCGAATTTTGTCATTGTATATTCCATTCATGGATGAAACACATACCCATAAAAACCAGAATACACATCACACATGAAAACAGAAAATAAAAGATGACAAGAAAAAAGACCATAATCAACTGAGAAATATTGGTGAATACAATAAAATGAACAAACTTCTCTTTGAAAACCTAAAAATCAAAAATGGAAGAAAACCTGACCAGTTAGTCACAATGTAACAAGGTAAGCAACTTAAACAATTGCAAACAGACATGAGGAATGGAAAATAAAACTTTTGAAGTTGGCAGAATATTTAAGCCTCAAACAAATAAAATTTTCCAAGACAAAATAATTCCCAACCTGAACTTATCGGTTGGAGCCTGACAGAGCTTCAAACAGTCCACAGCAACTCAACCAGGAGGTCTTTTGCACCACATGTGGAGTTGATGCAATACTAGGCTGCATATTGATTGATTAAGAAAAGACAAACAAATTTAAAGCAATTGTCAACAAAAAATCATCAATACTAGGCTGCATAGGCATGAGAAAAATGCAAAAACCTTATTTTCAGAGCATTCTGCTGTGTCAGAATCTTTAACATGTTCTGCACCAATTCTAGATTCAGGGATAGGACTATGAGACACTGATGCTGATACTTCATTGTCAAATTCCCTTGGCTTAGGTTCCTCCAAATTTAATGTTCTAACATTCTGATCAGAAGAGGGATGTTCTTTATCCTCATTTTCCTCCACAGCAAGATCAGTTGCTTCTACTTGAGAATCCATTGTTTTCTCTAATAAAGCATTTTTATTATCAATATCTTGCACCTCAGGTACAGAAACCACTGCTTTAACTGGATCAGCAGAAGATTCCACAACCAAATCACCGGTCTCCTCAACCGTAACGTTTTGAGTAGTTGATGTCATTTTGGCGTGCAAAGACTCCATGGATTTAACCAACTCGTTAAATTTAACTGTCTCATTTACAGAATTATGAGATTCATCCTTTGAGTTCTTCACAGTTCCGCTTTCATCACTTGAACTGCCAGAGTTCCCGTTCCCATTCCCATTTCCAATATCAGATTCCTTGGCAGACTCAACATGCCCAACACTCCCATCTTTGCTCCCAAAACCCTCCTCAGATTTCACATCCGACTCTATCAGAACAACACCTTCTTTTCCTCTTTCACTTTCATCACTCTTAGTATCACCAGGGACTTCTTCCAAGTCCTTGGAAGCAGCATCTGATGGTTGAGCACCTGAAGGGTCCTCCTCCTCCACATCTTCATTGAATGCAAGATCATGGTCACCATGTGAAGGTGAACCACCCTCACCACCATCACTTCCTTTCTCATCTTGGGACTTCAACTCATCACTCCCTAGCATTAATCATTGAATCAATCAGTTTCACAACAATTGCCAATCAACCAACCCCAATCACCCTCCCTCCCCCAAAACCAAAACAGAATCGTGTAATTAAGAATTTTTTTGATACAAGAACTTTCAGTAGTTTAAAAAAAAAAAAAGGTACAGTAGCTCTAAAAAGCAGATTGTATCCAACCAGTCTCTGAATCATTTAGAATTACAACAGTAAAATCTAATCTCTTTTGAATGAGAGGGACTTGCAAGAGGCATAATCCACAAAAACCACAATCAAACTAAATGCAACAAAAGAGGACAATTAACAGACACCCATCTGCCCAAAAGGACCAAAAACAAATCAAATTTTGAAAAAGGAAAAAACTTTGCATGCATAAAGTTGAGCAGTGCACAGTAGAACAGAAAGTACCTTGAGGGATGGTGGTTGAAGGGGATTCCTTTTCCTTCTTTTTCTTGGCTGCTTTCCTCTTCTTAGCACCTGATGGCATGATTGAGGCTAGGGACTATAAAATAGAGGGCAGCCACAAATGGTGGGTGCTGTCCCTTCTCTTTCTCTCTCTTACTTTTTTGGAGTGGGCAACCCCAAGATAAGATATAGACCTGTTGTTGCTGAAAAGGAGAAGTAGGTGGAAGAAGAAGGAAAGGTGAATGAAGAGAGAGAGACCTTGTGTTTGAAAATTTGTTGATTAATATGTAAATGATGGGTCAGTGGAAAGAGATATCCTTCGCTGGTTGCTGACACTTGGATTCTGTGACGTACAAACAAATGCAGAGTGAAGGTATATCATAATGTATTGTGTGAAGAGTACTAGAATAGAGTAGTTACCGACATAGCACAAGTGGGAAGCGGCTTGTGTATGTCTTGTCTTGAGAAGAGAATACACTTTATATTTACTCTCATGCTTTGGATGGAGGGTTTTTTCATTCTTAGACATGTATTTGGGCAATTTCAACTTCATTTTTATTAGTCAAATATTATTTAAATATAAATTTTATTAATTAAATATTATTTTAATATGAACAAAAATTATATTTGAAGTGTTAGATCGATGCTCCATATTTCATGACAGAACTTATAATGTCAAGAAGCATAGTTAGTATGAATAGGGGTTAATTATTATTTTCAATATAAATCAATATTTTATACCTTAAAAAAAACTACTAGATTAGGTAGTTTAATGTTAAATTAAATTGCCATAACATTTACTCACATTTCATAAGGTTACTTGAAAATTTTTTAAATTACATTAATATTTCTTTTTCTTTTTAATCTTTTTATTTTCATAATAACTTTATTAAAATTTATATATAATATTTTTATTTTATTATAAATCTATCAAAAATTATTTAAAATAATTTTTGATGGACTGATAGTAAAATTTATACTTTCTACAATTATAGGATACAAAATGGAAAGTATCATTAATGCTATTATTAAATATTTTAGTTTAAATTATGACATTTAATTTTTTAAAAAATTTAATTAAGGTTTCTTCGCTTTAAATCATCTAGATTTATTTTTATCACTTTTTTTTTATTAACTTCCTTAAATTATAATTTTCTACTTGTAGGTTAATGATGTATTTGTAACATTAAATAGTTTTAAAATCTTAGAAGTAAAATATTCGGGGAGTGTATTGGATTAGGATTTTAAAAGACTTTTTTAGTTGAAAAAAGTCATGTGAATTTTAAAAGACTTTGCAAAATTTTCATGACTTTTAAGATTTTGTAGGATTCCACAAGACTTTCAATCAGGATTTTAATGGATTATGCAAGACTTTTAAGTTAGGATTTTAATGGATTCTGCGGGACTTTGTGAACTTTGCAGAATTTCATAAATTTTTTACATAAGATAAGAATTCAAAAAAAATTTCATACATTCAAATTTAAAAAGAGTCAAATATAAAAATAAAAAAAAACAATAATGTCTGGATAAATAATAATAATTTTTTGTAATATCATGTCGTTCTAAATAGAATTCACCCAAATATTCATAGCTATACTAGTCCTCCAAACATTAGTATCTTTTCGCTCTTGCTCTTGTGTTTTAATAATAGACTCAAAATTATGAATTTCATTAACTAGTAATGTTGAAGATGAAGGTTCATTCATCACTTAAATTGGAAATTCATCATAATGACATTCTTTACGAAGAAAGTTATGTAGTCTCACACATGCTAAAAATTATTTTAAACAACATTTCAAATTTTTTATAATTTGTGATTTAAAATATTTTATTTATAATTTTATAAATGATTTAAAAAAATAGTGGGACAACTACCCTACTCTCTTATAACTAAATATGTCCCTCTATTTTATATCGGTACTAAAGTAGAAATTTACAAACATCAATTGGGAGAAAAAAAATATCTGAAATTTGTTACAGATACAAAATAAATTTTTTAATTTTTAATTGCTTTCAATTATTCACTCGTGAATAAATATTGTTAGTATTGAATTCTAAGATACTGCAATGTCTTATGTTAATTTTATTTTTTAAAATATAAAAATCTTAATTTCATAATATAAAAAATTAAAAAAATAAAACTCATAGTAAAAAAAATAATAATTGATGAGTCATAAAAGGAGAATGATAATAATAACAAATTCAAGAGAGGGAGAGATCATAGTTTTTATGTTGAGAGGGTTCATCTCCCAACTAAGATCCATTCTTATCTCATTCTATTTACAGAAACCCTAACTCAAATTCATCTTTTACATACATATATATATATATATATATATATATATATATATATTGTTCTAATAAATCTAAATTGATTACAAGATCTTGAAGATCTATAGTTAATTATAGAGATAATGATATCAATTTTAGCTTTCACCTTTTCCTTTTCTTGACGCGTGTTATACAAAAAATTACTACTTAAAAGTTAAAATTTCAAGTGTTTTCTGTGTTATATAATTGAGGAACAATCTCAATTAAATAGAACAAAATAGAGCAAGTCAATTAAAGAGAACGGAGAGAAAAATAGAGCAAGTTAATGATACTATCATTTACGTATAGAAATTTAACCAAATAGGAGAATGAAATAAGAACAATAATACAATATTATATATAAGTAATAGTGCAATATTATTAACAAAATAAAAAAAATGGAGAAGACATGAGCATAGAAAAAAAAATGAAAAACTCACTTGGAAATTCTTGAAGCACTTGAAAAGTCACTTCAAACAATCCTCCAAAATCTTATGGGTTTGGATGAGATTATTTTATGAATTTGGTATTTATAGATACCACTAAAAAGTCCATCAAAATCTCTCTAAAACAACAATCCTTTAAAATCCCTATATTTTTTAATACCAATGGATTATTTTTAAGTTGTAAAAAGTTTCAAATGAATACTAATGGATTTTAATGGACTCTTTAAAAAAATTTAAAAATCCGGATTGAATACCACTGGATTGTTTTTAAGCGATATAAAGTCTTGATTGAATACCAACGGACTTTTTTACTCAAAAAAAAGTCTTTTAAAATCCTATGAAATCCTAAACCAATACACCCTCCTTAGTTTAAGGTTTTTTAAAAATTGAAAGATATAATCAGATTTGACATCAGAGTTTGAGGAGAGTATATTTAAGAATTTTTTCCGACTATCATATCTCTTAAGGATAAAATAGAAGAAAAAATATGTATAAAAAATAATTTTCCACTATAGCAATAATAACTACTCTTTTATTTTGTAATTAACTTTTGTCTCCAATTTTTTAATAATTATTTTATTCTTTTCTAATTATATATTATCTCAGTTAATTTACATTTTTTATAATCTATTAATTTTATTTTATATTATTTTTAAACAAAATATATAGAGACACGATAAGAGGTGTTTCAACTCTATTAACTTGTATAATTACGATATTTAAAAGACTAAAAATTTTACAATTACAGTACTTGATGAACTAAAATTGTGCAATTAAAAATTGAGCCACTAACATTACACAACTATGATATTTAAAAAAAAAAATTAAAATTACTCAATTAAAAGGAAAAAAAACACAATTACACTTAAAATTTAATTTTATGACCAATAAATTTTAACAAAATAAGGTTTAAAACAATTTGATTAACTTTAAAAGAAACAAAAATTAAATTGTAAAATTTACTTATAAATTAAACTGTAAGATCAAAATACAATAAAGTTTGGAATATTTGTTTTATTATTGATATTTGGATTTGGGAGTTAAGAATGGAGGGGCTTCATGTGCTTTTTTGGAGAGGCAAAGGTGAATGGGGCAACACTTGTTCAGAGCAATTTTAATGATCAAGCAACTCCAATGCGGACTGCTTCCTAAGCTTTGCGAGCCTCGGCTGGACCTGGCGCGCGGCGGAGGCGGCAGTGGCGATGATGACAGAAGGGTTTAGGTAGGCAGCATTGAAGTGGAGACGGCGCGTTGGAGGAGGAACGGAAGAAAAAGAACGGTTTGAAGAAAAATAAAAAGGCACCGTTGGAAGAAGAAGATGTTGGGGTTAAAGAAATAAAAATGATAAAAAATAAATAAATAAAATAACCCCAACCTAATTTAAATAATGTTTTTGTATTTATTATTGCTTTATTTTATTTTTAATATCTACTTATTGTATATTTTTTTCTCATAATTTATTTTCTTTTATTGTAGTGCAATTGTCCTTTTTAATAAAAATTTAAATTTGGTTCATAAATGATTAGAAAAAAAATTCTAAAAATTGAATTTTTTAAAGTTTCTTACCATTGGAATAAATTTATGTTTGAGTTATTTAATGCTGACATGACATACTGGGGATCACTTTTTTCATTTTTTAATGCATGAAGCAATCTAAGTGAGTTGCTTCTATTGGAGATGTCCTCGTGAGACTTTGAGATTGACTTCCATCATTTATAATTTGAAATCTATTTTGGGAATGAATGGGTACCATGGCGTGAAAACTGGGCCAGAATTTTTTTAAAATATATTTTTAGTATCTTAAATTTATAGATAAATTTATTTTTATTTTTTAAATTAAAAAATATTATTTTAATTTATAATTTTAAAATATTATTTTAATCTTTTAAGTTATCAATATCATATCTGAAAGTGACAAATTAAAATAATTATAAAGTATTATTTAGATTTAATACAATATTTTCACTAATAAAAATACTTATAATTAAATTTTATATAATAATATTTGACAAATTTTCTAATAAAATTTAAATATAAGAATTAAAATAATATTTTTTTTAAATTATAGATATAAAAAGATTAATTTTAAATTTAAGAGATTAAAATAAATTTGTTTTTAATTTTTGAGAGATTCAAAATATATTTAAGTTTTTTTTAAAAAAAATTCTGTTTTGTTTGTTTTTATAAAAATAAATGAAAGTTGTGTGAATGAGTGATTTAAAGAAATTGAGAGGCCTGCAATCTGCCAGCTCAGTTGATGTATGATTCATGAGATACTGACATTTGACACCTTGTTTTTATCTCTATAAATGTGGACTGATATGTTTAATTTTTTTTATAATTGATTAATTTTTTTATATTAAATCTACGATTTCTCACATTTGTAAAGCAATGCACCTAAATAAATTAATGTTTTCTTGTAAGAATAAAATAAATTCAGAGATGTTACGGTTAAAATTATTGGAAAAAAAATTAATTTTCCTTTAGATTCATTTGCTTTAAAATAGAAATAAATATTCATATAAACCATTAAGAAAATAAATTTTAAATTGAATACAAATCAATTTAAAAATAAACGATCTTTTAAAATATAATAATTTAATTAATAAATCTTATTTTAAAACAAATAAAAGGATTAAATCAATAAGAACAGAGTCTATTCAAATAGTTGAAACAAAAAATAATTAGGCTTAATTGCGTTCTAGTTCCCTCAAGTATTGCAATTGTACAATTTTGATCCTAAAATTTTAATTGGATAATTTTAGTCCTTAAAAAATTGCAATTGTGTAATTTTGGTCCTTTAATTTTTAATTGAACAATTTTAATCACTCAAATATCATAATTGTGCGGTTTTAGTCTCTCCCATTAAAAATTTAATAATTTTAATATATATATATATATATATATAATATTTTTAAAATTATACAATTATTTGAGTATTCAAGTTAATTCATATTATAATTTTCTTCAATGGATCAAACGATATATTTTTTAATAAATAAATAAAATTTATATATTATTATTTTTATAATATTACTGATAAATTAATATCAATAATATTATTAGTATATTTATAGATAAACTAATAATTTGATAAATTTGAATTAGTATATATTAATATACTTTTACAAAAATATAAGTATATTGATTAGAAATATACATATCTTTTCTTATATATTTATATTTTTGTAAAAATATATTAATATATACTAAGTCATATTTATCAAATTATTAGTTTATCTATAAATATACTAAAAATATTATTGATATTAATTTATGAATAATATTAAAATATTAATAATATATAAATTTTATTTATTTAGTAATAATAAATATATATCATTTGATATATTAACAAAATTTATAATATACGTTAACTTAAATAAGTAAACAATTGTATAATTTTAATATATATATATATTCTAAAATTACTAAATTTTTAATGAAAAAATTAAAATCGCATAATTATAATAGTTGAGGGACAAAAACTGTTCAATTAAAAATTAAGGAATTAAAATCACACAATTACAATCGTTTAAGGACTAAAATTACTCAATTAAAATCTTGAGGATCAAAATTGCATAATTACGACAGATGTTATTCCGTCTTATTCCGGTTCTCTCTTTACTCCTCAAAACTAGGGGTGGGCAAAAAAAACTGAACTGAACTGAACTGGTGGTGAACTAAACTGAACTGTACTATAAAAAATTGAGCTGTTTGTAAAAAAAACTGAACTGAACTGTTTAGAAAAAAACTGAACTGTTGGAAAGTTAACTGTACTGAACTATAAAACTGAATTGAATTATAAAAATTGAACTATTTTTATAAAAGGATAAAAATTCAATGTCTAACATGTTATGTATTAATGGATTAACTCGATAGTCTAATAACCAAAACTTTAGAGAAAAAAAAGTGATAAAAAAAATTCTATCAATTTTATCGAACCTAACAGATCAATTGAGCTATGTTGGACTACTTATTTTTAGGCTTAAAATTCCCTGAGTTTGTTTGACTTAATTTTATTTTTTTTTCTTTGAAAAATTTAAATAAAATGGAAAATAAAGTAAAGTTGGCAAATGTGTCCTATTTTGATAGATCAATGAGTCAAAATTGTTCAATTCAAAATATTATAACAATTCAGTGCAGTTTAAATTGCAGTTCAGTTCAAGTTTTTATAGTATAGTTAAGTTCAGTTCAATGACCCCAAAAAATAGTTCAGTTCAGTTCGTCTGGACTAATATTTAGTTTAGTTCAGTTCATGAGAACTATTTTTAAGTTCAGTATAGTTTTTATAAGTTCAGTTCAATTCATTTTGCCCACCCCTACTCAAAACCATGCACCCTGACGTGCCTTTCAGATATAGGACTCCCATTTGGCCTAAACAACATAATGCATACTCCAGTATATAATTTAGGGTTTAGGGTTTCTTTGCCTTTTTCCCTTTCGATTTTGCTTGGTTGCTTTCATTTTGATATATGCCAGTACAATCATTCTTTATCAACATTGTGTTGGAAAAATAAATTTAATAGAGCACATGAAAAATAAATATTTAGATTTATCAATAATATCAATATCAATAATACAATAAATACTATAAAATTTAAAACAAAATAATCACTAACAACTAATTAAATACAAATAGTAAATTAAAATATTAAATAATAAATTTATAGTAGTCTAGGTTGAAGCACACAGAGCGCTATCTTTAGAGAAAAAATGTCCATATTGCACTGATAATTTTGAGTCTTATAGTGCACTCCTCTTTCAAAATACGTCAACCTGTTAAACTGTTCGAGTGCAACAAAAGATCCTCGAAGTAAAAAATACCGCTCCAAAAAATATATTTTAATAGTAAAAATAATTTTAAGGGAAAGATAAATGAACTTGTTGTGTATTTTTCTATCTATTTTTATCACATACTAATGTATATATAGGCACAATATTATATACCTTTTTTACAAATCAAGAGTACGTGCATTAGTTTTATCTTTCATTTATTTTGCAAACTTTTTGGTAATAGGAAACAAGTGGGTGTACTTGTGCTAACTAATCTGAAAAAGCGTGAGACTTGTCAAAGGTGAAAAATCAAAAACTGTTTTGGTTTTGGAACGTTATAGTATTAAAAAAAAATAAAGATTAATTATATTAATTGCACCGATAATTTTGAGTCTTATAGTGCGCTCCTCTTTCAAAATACGTCAACCTGTTAAATTGTTCGAGTGCAGCAAAAGATTCTCGAATCAAAAAATACTGCTCCAAAAAATATATTTTAATAGTAAAAATAATTTTAAGAGAAAGATAAATGAACTTGTTGTGTATTTTTCTATCTATTTTTATCACGTACTAATGTATATATAGGCACAATATTATATAACTTTTTTTCAAATCAAGAGTACGTGCATTAGTTTTATCTTTCATTTATTTTGCAAACTTTTTGGTTATAGGAAACAAGTGGGTGTACTTGTGCTAACTAATCTGAAAAAGCGTGAGACTTGGTCAAAGGTGAAAAATAAAAAACTGTTTTGGTTTTGGAACGTTATAGTATTAAAAAAAATAAAGATTAATTATATTAAATATTTAATTTAAATTTAAATTATAATATAATTTTTCAACGATTCTCCACTAGTTTAAAATTTTAAATATAAAAAAATTTATATATATTATATAAACTTAAATATTTTAATGGAACATGATATATTATATCTTCGGTATAAGGAACTTTTCGGGTTTGAGCCTTGTACCTAGTCCATATGAATTTCCATCTAAGAGAATATGGAGACATGATTGTCTTGAGCCATATCCCTTTGACTAAATTTTACAACATAACACATATAATAAATGTGTTCATTTGAGTTCTAATCAATGGAGCGCATTATGACATTGTGCGAGTATCTTGTTTCGCGAGTGTCATTTAGAGATTGTCCATATCTTAAAGTAGCGGCTCCACCACCACACTCACTAGGTGAACCCTTCCAAGGGTAGTTTGTGACACTCACCCCTACAACAATTGTCATTGAGTCTATTAAGAAGTATTTTTAATTTTAACACAATAAATAAATATTTCAATACCTCAACCTTATTACTGTCTTAGTTTATTTTAGAGTACATCTTGCCATAGGAATAGAACATGCAATAATTTGGCAATTTACAATGGTGTACTTAGTTAACAAACAATTTCGTTATTACCCATTGAACTCCATTTATGGGATCGCCATTTATGTGGAGACGAGTGTCCATTGTTGCAACTAGTTGATGGACTTTAGTCCCATTCCCCTCAACGATTCAAGTACTTGTTGACGTGTCAACCCTTTTTGAGAGTGGATCTGCAAGATTATTTTCAGACATGATAAAATCAACAGAAGTAACACTATGAGTTATCAAATTTCTGATAGATTTGTATCTTATTCTCAAGTGTCTTTTTTTTTTTTTTAAATTAAAGTTTTTGTTAGTAATTTTAGCAATAGCAACTTGACTATCACAATACATTGAGATTGGAGGTATAGGTTTATTTAATAATGGCAAGTCATATAATAAATTTTTAAGAAATTTAGCCTCACTACTAACAGTATCTAAAATAATTATTTTAACTTCCATAGTAGAACGAGAAATAATAGTTTGTTTTGCATATTTTTAAGTTACTGCACCTCTACTGCTCCAAAAAATATATTTTAATAGTAAAAATAATGTTAAGAGAGAGAGAGAAATAAATTTATTGTATATTTTTCTATTTTTTTTTCTCACGTACTAATATATATATATATATAGGCACAATATTATATACTTTTTTTTTTCAAATCAAGAGTACATGCATTAGTTTTATCTTTCATTTACTTTTCAAACTTTCCGGTAGGTAACACTAAATAAGTGAATGTACTTGTGCTAAGTAATCTGAAAAAGCATGAGACTTGGTCACAGGTGAAAAATCAAAAACTGTTTTGGTTTTGGAACGTTATAGTATTAAAAAAATAAAGATTAGTTAGATTAAATATTTAATTTAAAATTGAAATTATAATATAATTTCTCAACACATTGTGGGCATAACAGGTGTTTGACGAAATTTCCCACAAACGAAGCTCATGGGCAAGAGAGGAGGGACCCAAAAATTGGGGTCAGTGTCTCACACTGCAATATCATCGAGGGAAGAAGCCACCGGAAGAATACAAACCAAGGCAGCCTCTAACACCAAGTCCAAATTGAGATTTGAGCACTTGAAAAGCCTAGCACTGTGGGCCACCACCAATGACCCTCTCATACCCTCTTTGGCTGCATTCTATGGGCACCAATACGCCACCTCTGGAGAGGCCACCGGAGTACCACCTGATCCTTCTCTAATGACTTGCCAAAGGTTTTTTTATCTTCTTCTTTTCCTATTTCACTTTTCCTTACATTTGCTTTTCTCTATGCTTAGTTATGTACCCTTGTGCTTCAATGCTTTGTTATGTTTCGCTTCAGAAGTTGCCCCTTTAATAATTTAATTTGATGGCTTGAACCGGCTTGTATGTAGAGCAATATGATCTGTATATCATATGTATTATTGGAATTATAATCCTATCAAAATTAGCTCAGGGCTATATGTCATCTTTGTAGTTAAAATTGATGCTTTGTTGACCACTGTTATATTTTATATGACCAATTTTATTTAAAGAGTAGTAACACTGTTCTATAGAATTTGTGGTATGCTTCAAGTTTCAAATTAACAATCCAATTTCTGAAACTTCTGTACGCCATTCTTTTCTTCAGAGGTTTCAATATGGTTTAGTTTATAGGTGTTGTGCTTATTTACCATACCCATATGGTATATTGTTGAAGAATTAATGTAATTTGTTAGAATCAAACGTGAGATAGCTCCAATTTTTTTAAGTTGCATTTATTTGGGTTTGCTTGAATATCAACCCTGATCATCATTGACTGCTCAACAGATGTGAAACTGTTCTTCAACCTGGCTTTAATTCAACTGTACGAATTGAGAAGAATAAATCGAAGGTCAGGCACAAGCACAAGAAGACTGATAACATCACTCAAAACAACATAGTGTACAAGTGCCATTTTTGTTTGCATCAGAATCAGAAGAGAGGGACCCCTAAGGGACACGTAAAAGGAATTTGTCCATCAAAAGATAAATCATTGTTAGAGTCAACACCTTCATCAAAATACAGTACAAATGAATCTTGTAAGATTAAATTAGAGAAAGGAACTGTAAGTAAAGATGAAGTGAATGAGATAAATGTGTTTCCTTCACAAGTTGTAGCTAAGGATCTCACTCTTGTGGACTGTCTAGCTACTCCATCAAGTACAAATACAACAACTTTGTTAGAAGGAAAGAAGAGAAGGAGAGATAGTTCCTTGTCCAAGAACGCTATTAAAACTACAAACATGTCTGCAAAAGAAGTAGCAAATTCTGCGAATGCATCTAGCAAAAGACGAAGAAAATCTTGGACTAGTTTAAAGGAAATTGCTCAAAGCAACGCATGAGAAAAGTCAAATCGCAAATCTAACAATCCCATTTCTTTTTATAAGCAGCGAGTTTTCCTGTATATATTAAAAAGTCAAAAAGCCATCACATTTGTCTACTCAGCAGCTACTGTGAAGCAGATGTTACAAGAGAAAAAGTCTGCCTCAATAAGACCACTAAACTTGCTACTGAGAAGGATTGGCTGAGGAGGGAATTGGAAATAGCACAAAGTAAGCATGGTGATGCAGAAATGGAGAGGCTCAAGACAAGACTGCTAGAATTAGAGGCATCCAGACAAGCAAAGCAGAAGGATGCCAAGGCATTGAAGCTGGCTGAGATGAATAGGAAAAACAGGTTTGAGAACTTCAAGAATGCTTCTGAATTGAAGCCGGTGAATACAGGTTTGAAAGAAGGGGAGGCAGGTTATGATCCATTTTCCAGGAGATGGACTAGATCAAGGAATTACTATGCTTCAAAACCTGGTGAAAAGGCTGCAGCTGCAAACAATAGTGTCAATGGCATATTCTGTGGTGGTCTTTCTGCACCTTTAGTTCTTTCAAACACAAGTATTTGGAGCTGTCATGTTTTAGTTTCAGCTTCAAGCAAAAGGGTCCAAAATTTCTGATTAGTTGTAACTACTCTGTTTGCCTCTTTGCTCATCTCTCTTATCATTTCCTCTAATCTCTAATAAAGTGGTGTATTAATGTATGTAAGTAGTGATCTAGCATTATTATTTTTATTTTTATTTTCGGGAGTTTTGTGAGTGCTTTGTGATGGGAGTGCTATAGATATGGGGTCTGCTCTAGCAGTGCTGAACTGACAGAATGTGATTGGAAGATTCTTTGGACATGTATATATCTTGGAATGGTAGACTTTATTGCTCATGATTCATCATCACCACCACCACCACCACCACTTATTAAGAATCATTCTTTGATATCGGGACTGAGAATTCTGGTTGTACATTATTTTACTACTATTATTATTCTATTTCTATCATATGTTTCTGGATCATTTCTCTGTGGCCTTTTATTTTGGTTCACATGGTCTTGTCATCTTTCTTCCAATTTAATAGAATAGTAACAGTGTACGGTATGTATCTTGGACCATCGTATTTTCAAGGCTTTGTTTCTGAATTATTGAGCAGTGACACAATATAGACCCTCTTATTGAGAGTTTTGAAATGTTATTGGATCAAATTTAGATCTGCCTTGGTGAATCACGAGCAATGAATTAAATATGTTGGATTTGTGTGATTCTTAGACTACGGACCCCGTTGCCGTTGCTAAAGGTCAGCAGCAGATGAAGAAGCTATTTAAGGAGTAAGTGGTTTCTTAATATTCTTGTAAAGGATATTCTTGTCATTATTTTCGTGGTCTTTTTTATTCTATTCTGTATCTGCTAATAGTCATTTTTTAATCCTCCCTATCTACATTTAGTGATATAATATTATAATGTATTGCTAGTGGAGAAATCTTTGTGTTGACTTGAGAACTGTGATGGTCATACCTGAAATTGTTAAATAATCAGTGTTCTGTATTAATTTTTATGAACTGTTAACATGGCTACACTTCCATTAGATGGAAAATGTTGCATCTGAAGACATGCGTTGTCAGATATTTAAACATTTCTTTTTGCTTAGAGGTGTGATCATTGAATATATATTAGAAGAGTAATTGTTGTTTATGTTTAAGAACTAATACGTAACTGGTTCATGGCTTTTAGGAAACAGTGTTTCAAATATTAATCAAACATTACGGATGTTTTGTTTCACTTAATATTTTCTTCCTTTTGTTTTGATGAATGTAGATATGGTGTGAGTCCTTTCACACCATTGAAGGGACTCTTTATTCAAGGTCCTATTTTTGTGAGTTTTTTTCTTGCGGTAAGCTGAGTTTCAACTTGATATTTTGCCTATTTTTAAGAGTATTACGAGCCTTTATATTGTTTCTATCCATTCTCATTTCTGTGTTTAAAGATAGATAACCAATATGGCTGAAAAAGTGCCATCATTCAAGCATGGCGGAGCTTCTTGGTTTATTGATCAAGCAACTCCAGATGCCTTATACATTTTTCCAGTTTTGACTGCATTGTCATTCTTAATAACAGTGGAGGTGAGCATTTACGCATTTACTTTTCAGAAACTTTTAACTTTCTTTACAATTCTCTTCTTAGATTGACTTTCTTCTTTACTCTTTACTGAATATTTTTTGGTCTTCTGTTTTGAATTTTATTTGTATCCAGTATCCACTACATAATTAGTCACTTAAAAAGAAATGAAAAGTTTTAAATTTTGTTGGCAAGATTGATGATGTTATGTTTTAGTCCAATTTTGTTTAATTGATTTCTTATTGATCCTCAGTGTAATATGCAAGAAGGGATGGAAGGAAATCCTGTGGCTGGTACCGTTAAAAATGTCTCTAGGGGACTTGCTGTTCTTACAGTTCCTTTCACCATGGGATTTCCAAAGGTAAATTTTCCTAGCTTAGTTTTTTTTGGGAAGTAACAACCCTTTGCTTACATTTGTTCCTGCATTTGAAATAATTGTTGTATGAAATTGGAAAGAAACAGGTTCTGCCTTATATTTCAGTAAAATTTGTTGCATACTATCCACGTGTGTGGAATCATGTTCCAACACCATGTTAAAATGGGTGGGACACAGAAGCTACAATGGGTAGCGTTCATTTTGACGTGTATGTATTTTAAACCGAGTTCCAAAATCATACAGTTTGCTTATTGACCAGTAACTTAGCTAGTGTAACTCAATCCATAAAATCGAAAGTTAAGTTACCAAAAGGTACCTAATAATCTTTTGATATCTTAAAATACTTTGAATATCAAAATCTGCTTTGGCTTTAGATAGCATGCATTGTAGGAATTGTGTGGTTTATATGACTAATAGAAACTTGGTTGGCAATGTATAACAGCACTGAAAATAATGTATGTATTGACATCTTCAACCTGATATCATGCTGATGTCAGAATTTGGCAAGGTAAGCAAATGAAACAGAAGAAAATTGCAATATGAGAAAAGAAAATACCAGGATAGTCCCAGTGGTTGAGAGGCCTGGGTCCCTTCCGTCAATTCCCTTTATCACTTTCCTAATTCTTGTGTATCTCCGAATAAAGATCTTCTATCAAGGATGTGAAGCAGAGCTGAAGATAATGTATGTATTCACCACTACCGACCTGATATCAAGGTGGTATCTGAACTCAGCAGGCTCTGTGAACGAAGCCGGAGAGATTTACAAGAATAGGGTGAAAAAAAGAAAAGAAAATACAAGGATAGTTCCAGATTTCCAGTGTTTGAGAGACCTGATTTTCCTCTTTCTTATAGCCAATTCCTAGGTTCTCACGTTTCCTCAGCCCTATAGCCAGAGTGTAACAGGTTGTCACATGAGGTCACACTTCCCACTTTGCCACATGTAACTCTGATCCCCTAGTGCTCCCACTTTTCGTAATATACGCCTTAGTGATCTTATTAGGTCATCTAACACATTGTTTTAACATCATTTTTATATACTAGTTTTGACCAAGGTTATCAAATTGTGTTCCATCAAGCTAATTTTGAATTTTGAATATTATATAATTTATATCAAATCCAGAGATGCTATAAAAATTAGCTTAAATTATATAATGATTTATAGTGCTCAATGTAATGATTTTAAACTACAAATTGACAAAACAACTTAACTACAAGTCTCATGAACGAAAATCACAGGTCATAACTCTGTATTGAAGCCTTTATTTTAGAAGAAAGACAACAGAACAAAGGAACAGCTACACAGAATGAAAGAGATCTGTGCGAAACTGTTTCAGAAGAATGAAAATAGAGCACTGAAATAACCAGATAGGGTGCATTTGGTTGCTCCTTCATTTCCTTTTTGTAAACAATTAAAACATTTTGCTTTTCAATTTTTTTTTATGAAAATTAGTGAAACAAAATAAAAGAAAAGGTAAAAATAGCAGATTGCTTACTGATTCATCCATGCATTACATGACTTAAAGCCACATCCCATTAATGTCATGATCTGAATTGCTGACTTGTTGAATCACATTGAATTATGAGATTCTGACTATGGTTGAGTCTTTTGACATGTGTTGCATGGGAGATTTTAAGGTTTTATTGTTATTACAAATGTCTTTTGAGAAGTACAGGAAATAATTTGATTGCTATTGCAAAAACGTCACCTCAGTTTTCTCCTATAGAAAATATCCCAATAGTTTATTTGTGGGAATTGTGATTGTGAATTGAGCATAACGCCATAATTATCAAATAGAATCCTCTATCTTTCCATCTAGTTTGGGACTACAGAACTTGTTTCTTGGCTTCTATGTGAGTGCCAATCCATGGTTTTTTAGGGTTGTTCTCTTTCATGGATCTCACGAGAGATGTGAGCACCTTTGAAATGGTGTCTTTGCTGCTTTATCTGCTGTTTATTTATTTATCTTTCAAACTCCAGAGGGCTTTCTTTTCCCTCCTTTGTACTTCTGTTCTCTCCCATTTAATTATTTTTTTTCAGCTGAAAAGATAATGTAGTAGTTTACTGTTTGAAATATGTAAGGAAACCGGAATATTCTGTATTGACTAACCAGTAATATTCTATTTCTATCCCCATCTGGAAACTTACAAACTTGTTCCATTTTCTCTATTTGAAAAGAGATGCCTTAATAATTATCAAAATTAATATTGTAATTTGCCTTAATTTGAAAGGTATCTTTGGCAAGCAAAGGTTTCTGCAATCCATGCTTTTTATATATGCTATAAATATATATAGATTGGTTATTGATTATCCATTTTCCATCCAGATGTATTCGCTTTATATGCTGTGTTTTCTTTGTAATATCTAATGATGCTTAGCTAATTTTGAAAGAAAAGGAGTGTTTGCCTATTTTCTTTTTACAGCTTCATGTTCGCTTTCATTTGTCCATCCTATATAATTTTAACTTGTATTCCTTTATATTTGTGCAGGCAATTTTCTGTTACTGGGTTACATCAAATTTGTTCTCACGTATGTATGGACTTGGTAAGGCTCTTGAAATTTTACTTGCTCTTTACCAATTGTCATCACTTTAATAGGCAGAAACTTGATGTATGGACTTGAATTTCTCTTAACGAAGGAAATCATTGTAGTAGGTCTGTAAGACTCAAGTTTGAGGCTGTGTTTCATGTATCGTCTAAGTTTCTCATCATTTTTGCACTAAAAGGATCTTTTTCACTCTCAACTGTATAGTGCAAACACAAGTGAACCTTTATTATATTTTCTTGAATTTTTTTTCTAATCCCCTTTTTCTAATTTCTAATTTTACAGTACTTAAAGTTCCTGGTGTAAAGAAAACATCGGGTATTCCTGAAATTCCTGTTGCAGCACCCACCAATCCTCCTCAATCTCCCTTTTCTATATTTCCAGCTCTAAAACAAGCTACAACAGCGACAAATGGGCCAAGCTCAATGCCAGATGAACCATCAAAACATTCAAATAAAAAGTTATCTTCTTCTGCTGTTATTAGTCAAAGGCTTAGAAGTTTAGAGAAACAAGTGAATGGAAGAAAGAAAAACAAGAAGTAAGGAAAATTTACTAATTCCTAAATTATGCTATCTAATCATATGGAGTAGTTGTGCTCAGATTTTTGTTATATTTTATTATCCTGGGATGAAGGGAAAATTAGTTCAAACTTTGTTATTGCTAGTAATTTTGCTTAGGAAGTTCAAAGTTTTGCATTTTGTGTAGTTTACACACGACTGTAGAACTTGGTCGCTATCAGAAAAGAGGACCTTCGTGATTTAATATTTCTTTTCATTATTCATTTTAATTATAGGAGTTGAAAACTAAATTTTAGTTAAATGCTCGAGTGAAAAAGTAATTAGCAGCATGACTATTTATAATAATAGTTTCATGTTGAATTACATTTAAGAGCAATGAAGGAAATGTAACCCAGGACAATAATAAGTCACTATACATGAATATGGCTATTAAACTATCTAGGCATTAATTTCCCAGATGCAGTTTTCAACAAATCTGAAATTGTAGTATATAGATTGAATGCTCAAGTTTGGGACAAATGTTTTGAATTCAAGGATGTTAGAGATTTTGTCAAGATCTTTAAAGTTCATCATTAAGTTGATAGATACAATAATAATTTTTCTTGAACATAGCCTGTCAATTTTTATTTGTCCAATCCTTTCATGAAACATTGGATTAAAGACAACATGAAGAATGAGTAGATTATCACTATATTTTATATTCTACAGCAATTAATCGATTTTTTTTTTCTATAAAACACTCTTATCAATCGATATATAATATCCATTAGTAAAGCGTTTATCAATTAAGCATCATACACAATCAGCATTATAATACCCAGTAACTTGGGTGTCTCTTTCATCTTCATATAGAAGTTCTTGTCCGAGAGCCTTTTCAATGTTCTTGAGAATATGAACCACTGCATCCCAGTGATCAGTATGAAGAGCTTGCACGAATTATTGATGAACAACTCTGCCTGCAAAAGAAATGACAGGCCTAGTAATTGTGTGATAAATGAGTTTTTTAACCAATCTCCCTTATCTCTCTAATTCAAGGTTCCTTTTGATAAGCTGTCAATTTTTGATTTAGTTGTCAGATAAGAACAGACCCATTATGACAACCACCACATTGCTAATAAGGTGAAGCAAAACAAAAAAAAAAACGTCAAAAACAACCCACGTTAACTAGAACCAAAGATATAGTCAAGATTAGGTGAAAAATTTTGTAACAAAAAGCAACATAAAAAATGTATAACATGCAACAAAGTTTTGGTCAAGAAAATATCAAAAGCAATCAAAATTTACCAAGGGTGTCTATCTATCAACCAAAGCTCACTACAAAATATAAATCTGGATCCCAGACATGAGGATCTATTCATCTTCCTGGCTGCGAAGTCTGACAGTTTTGCTTGTCACAAAAACATCTCTCAACAATATCCTTCCTCTTCTTTGTGGATACATTGTGTGCAATCTCAGCACAGTAGGTCCTGATTTAATATAAACACAAACAAAAACATTCAGTCCTTGAAACGTGCATTGGTAGAATATTCAAAGCCAGTGAAGCGAGGAATGGACAACCTTTGGAGCAAAGAAGCGTGCACGTCGTTGCAACTCTCTTTCCCTCTCCATTTCACTCCCACTTTCTTGTTGCGCTCGTCGTTCACCACAGAGAGGTTGGGTAGGGTTTCTTGGAAAACCTGAAACAGCGGTTTCTGAAGCTGCTCACTGCTGAAACGCGAGCGCAGGAATTGCAGCTCCGTCAGCAAGTGCTCAACCTCCACGTCGCGAACCGCCCTAATCGCTTGGATTTCGAGGTCCATGAATTGAGGCGACTGCGTTTGAGTTTGAGGTTCACATTCAGCTTTTGATTCGGTTGCTTTCGCAGTTGTCTTCTTCGCTTTGGCATTTTGGGGTTCAAATCTTGTAAATTTGTGTGTTGGGAGAGAAAAGGAAGAAAAGGCGCTGTGAAATTTAAAATTTTGAACCGATTGGGCCTTTTGCTTAATTGGGCCCAACAATCAGAAACCTATAGTCCATGAGCTTCCTTTGTGGGAAATTTCGTCAAACACCTGTTATGCACACAATGTAGATAAAGAATGATTGTACTGGCATATATAACTACAGTGCAATAGAAGAAAACTCATAAAAATTTGAATGATAATGATTCTTTATCACGAAAGAAAAGGCACTCCAACGAGTGAAATTATTTTTCAAAGGAAAACTTTAATCTAATATTTAAAATTTACAACAAGTATAGACTCGAAATGAAGACAAAGTAAAACCTAACATATGAACATTATACGGTGATGAAATAAATGGGAAATGCTTAGGGGCATGGATCAGAAAGAAGGTAGTAATCAACACAGGAAGTGCATTGGAGGTGGAACAGTGATTGAAGCAAATGAAGGGACCAAAATGTAGGGCAAAGTCTAGGTTGTGATTCCATACTAGAATGCAACCCACGCCTTTTCATGCAACCCTAATGTTGATGTGGAAGAAGTTGAGAGTGTCACAGAGCAATTACTCGGCAAGGGACAAGGGCCTTCTTCAATTAGCCCTAAACTTCAAACACTGTCACCGCCTAACCCAATGCACAATTATCCTGCTCAAACCTTTTACTATTCCCATCACCTCCATGTCGTTTCGACACAAACAAAAGAAGAAAGAAACAAACAATACGATTTTAGGGTTGAGAAGAATGGGGTTGCAAAATGAAGTAAAGCGACATAATGTAGATTACAAACACAACACTGCAAGAGAGAATTCGAATAACAATACATGGCCTATGGCCAGGTAACAAACCTGACCCACAACCAAACTTTTGCACCTCGACTATATCTGATCCTATAGATAAGTTTATTTTTCGATCAATAATTTCTTTTATATAATTAGCAAATATAATTTATGTTACTTATTTTAGTTGGATGCAACAAAGTTAGGTTTTTATTAGTAATTTTTTATATATATAATAACTTATGACTTGTATACCATTTACATATTTTGGAAAAAAAGAATCTAATACATAGCTCCAACCTCAACATGACATGATTTTCAATTATAAATTGAAAAGGTTCATTTTCTTATTCATTTCATGCTAACTTCTTATTCTCATTTTCTTCATATTAAACCTCAATTCCTTTCTCTTTTCTACAATACTAAGCTTAAAGTTATCATAAAATTCATTTGTATTTTTATCTTTTTTTCTTCTCCACTTCCATTGTTGGAAGTTTCGAATTTTGGAAACATCATCCTTCTGCATGAACAAGGACACAAACATGTGTTGTCCAGATATTATCCAGGTTCAAAATACATAGCCAGCAAATTCAACCCTCAACCAAAGCTTTGCACCTAAACTATATTTAATCCTATAAAAATAAATTTTCATTTTTTAATCAATAATTTTTTTATATATTAAAAAAATTATGTTACAAGAATCATATCAGCCAGGACAAAATGGAGAGAATATATATCAATTATACACATAAAATTAAGAATAATAGGCCATTAGGCATGCCCTCCCAGTGATACGGTCTATTTGTATTGATTAAACTCAAATTCCATCATTCATATTCCAATGGTTACTAGGATTCATATATATTTTTTAAGTAGAGTCCTAATTTTGTTAAATGTATTAAAAACAAATTGTCCTTTTAGTTGAGTCTTGGTTGGTCCTTTTACATAAAAAATAACGGCAGTTTTCTGTATTAACTTTGTAGTTGTAGCACATAGCAAAGGAATTGTATTTGTGCTATAGTTTGCTATTGATAACTAAGGTCGAGTCTGTTATAATATGGCAACTAACTGGCATACATACATCAAGCTAATTCAAAGAAACTCATGAATTTTAGTGCCTAAGTAGGAAATTAATTCCGGGAAAATTTTAAACACAAGAAAACATTAGCAAATCAAGAACAAAATAAATAATGAGAAAGTAAAATAATTTTGCAGGAATCTCAAATATTATGCTACATGAAGCCAACAAGTACCAATAACATGGTGAGAAGTTGAAGTAGCATGCACAAAGTTTAAAATTTAAACTTTGGTGTCGTCATTGTAATTATGATGGATTGAAAAAAAAAGTATTGATAACATAAAAAATGAAATTTTCTTTTAAAATACATTTATAGCAAACCAAAGATCTTCAATTTCACAAAAACTAATGCTTTGTTTGGAAGAGGGAAAGGATTTGAAGGCAATAGGTGATAAATGATTTGAAGGGAATAGATAAGAAATAGAATGAAAATTATAGTTGTTTAGTAGGATGGAAATAGAAGGAAATTATAATTTTAAACAATATTTTTTAAAAAAAATAATTAAATTTAAATATGTTAATTATAAACATGGTAGTAAGTATCAGACGAATCGCGATTCGAAACGTACAATACGATTCCGTGGTTCCGCGATTCGAATCGCAGGGCATATCGTTTTTGATCATGAATCGTGTCTGAATCGTGTGTATCGTGTTACGAATCGGAAAATCGCGATTCAAGAAGAACTCACACGATTCTGGGAAGAAGCGGGTCGCGTCCGAAACTGGGTTGGGTCATGCGCGACCCGGTTCTGAAAACCCTAAAAAAATGATTTTTTTTTAAATTAAAAAAGGCGAAACTGAGACAGAAAGAGCCGATACACATTCCTGTACATGACCCACTTAGTGGGTTTCACTTTTAGTGGTCCATTTGCTTCGTCCAGGTTCTCTGCTTCGTTTGGGTTGCTGTTCATCGTGGTCCAAGGGTAAGGGCTTCCCTTCTTATTGTGTGGTCCATTCCTTCACTTGTTCTCTCTTTTTTTCTTTGTTATTCCCTCTACAACTTACTGGTCCCATCTCTTCACTTGGTAGGCCATTAAAAAATGGGTCATTCAAAAAGAGAGCCCGATATCACTTGGAACTATTGTGATAGTATCCCTCCAAACAGACTTCAAGTAAAATGTAAGTTTTGTTTTCATGTTTGTTGGGGTGGTATTTCAAGGATGAAACATCATTTTGCTGGGACAAAGGAAAATGTGATTGCTTGCCCAAGTGTTCCTGATGATGTGAAGGAAATATTTGTGAAGCTCTTGGAAACTAAAAAAAAAAGAAAGAGGATTGCTTGGATGTAGAGAATGGGACAGTAAAAGGAAAAGAGGGAACATCTAAAATTTTCAAACAAAAGACAATGAATGAAGTTTGTAAAGATAGGGAATTTGTGATTCAAGAAATTTGTAAATGCATTTATGGTAATGCATTACCATTTAATTTGGTAAGGAGTCCTCTTTTTATTCAAATGTTGAAGGTTGTTGGAGAATATGGAAGAGGTTTGAAGCCACTAACTTATCATGAGGTGAGGGTTTCTTTTTTGAAGAAAGCTGTTGACAACATCCAAAAAAGCTTAGAAAAATATAGAAGTGATTGGGAGAAATGGGGATGCACCTTGATGTGTGATGGTTGGACGGATGGGAAAGGAAGATCACTCACTAATTTTCTTGTTAACAGTCCAAGTGGGACTGTTTTTTTGAAATCTATTGATACAAGTGATGTGATAAAGGATGGGAAAAAATGTTTGAATTGTTAGACAACATTGTTGAAGAAATTGGGGAGGAGCATGTAGTCCAAGTTGTGACGGATGGGACTTCTAATCTTGTGGCAGCTGGGCAAATGTTAATGGAGAAGAGAACCAAACTATTTTGGTCCCCATGTGCAGCCCATTGCCTTGATCTAATCCTTGAGGACATTGGAGAGCTTTCGGTATTCGATAATACCATTGCTAATGCAAAGAAGATTACTACCTACATATATAGGCATACATGGGTCCTTAATTTGTATAGACAATATTCCAATGGAGGGGAATTAGCAAGACCAACTGTGACAAGATTTGCAACTTCTTATCTTACACTAAATTGCATTAAACAACAAAAGAATGCTCTTAGATCAATGTTTGCATAGGAGGAATGGGCTACTAGTCCACATGCTAGTAAAAGTGAGGCTAAGCAAGTCATGAACCTAGTGTTGAGTGATGATAGATTTTGGAGATCAATCACATATTGCCTAAAGTGTGTGATTCCACTTGTGAAAGTGTTAAGGCTTGTAAATGGTGATTCAAAACTAGTCTCACCATACATTTATGAAGAAATGGATATGGCTAAAGAGAAAATTGCTCAAAACTTTCAAATGCAAGAGTCAAGGTATAAAAAAGTGTGGAAGATTATTGACACTAGGTGGAATCTGCAGCTTCATAGGCCTCTTCATGCAGTTGCCTATTATCTCAATCCTAGGTAAACTATTTAAAAATAATTGTCATTTTAAGAACTACTATTTTCTTTGTGCCTAGTAGCTAAGTTATTTCTTATTTGGTTAGGTATCATTATGACGAGAACTTCAATCCGAATAGTGAAGTCTTAATTGGTTTATATGAAACCTTTCAAAGAATGGTTCCGGATATAAGGACAAGAGTTATAATAGATCAACAACTTGAAAAGTTTAAGGGAGCTAAGGAGATCTTTGGAATGGACATGGCAATAGCTACTAGAGATAAGAAACAACTGGGTATCCCTTTAATTTTTACTTTATAAATATCATAAAGATAATACATAATAATTAATAATAACTACATTTGTAAACTAAATACACTTTTTTTTGTAGCTCTTTGGTGGGAGAGTTACGGTGGAAGAGGTAAAGAGTTACAAAAAGTGGCCATGAGAATTTTGAGTACATGTAGTGCCACGGGATGTGAGAGAAATTGGAGTACATTTGACCAAGTGCATACTAAGAGAAGAAATCGATTGGAGCAACAAAGATTAAATGCACTTGTATATGTCAAATATAATCTTCAACTTGAGATGAGGCAAAATAGTAGAGAAGAGAATGGAGATACCTATGATCCCATATGTTTGTCAGATATTGAATCCGATGATGAGTGGATCACCGAAAAGGAGAATCCTTGCTTGCCTATTGATGCCTCATGGATGGATGTACATGAGTGCTTTGGTGTTGGTGAGGGAGCTCCAAAGAAGAAAAGAAAGAGAGGTAATTATTTATTTTAAAAGTTAGTTTAGAACTTGGAAGTTAGAATTAGAACTAGGCCTTATTATTTTCTTTTGATTACATAGGTCCAAGAAACTTGAATGCCAAGATTGGTAAGGGAAATCAATAATAGAAGATGAGGATGAAATTGAAGATAATGAAAAAGAACTTTTGATATTAGAAGATGAAGATGACTTGAGTGATGTAGATCTTGGGGTTGGGGATGATGAATGATCTTGGATAGGGGCATTTTGTATTTATTTTTTGAGGCTGTATGACTGAATTTGTGTGGCAGTAGCACCACTTGTTGCTGAGTTTATGCAGCAACAACACTAATATTTTTTTTTGGTGGCTATATTGCTGATTAGAGTAGCAAACAGTCCCTGGTATATACATATATTTAGCAACAACAATGATTTTTTTGGAGGCTTTGTTGTTGAACTGTGTAGTCATTTCTTTTGGCTTTGAGACTGTTATTTGTATAATTGTATCTTTGTTTGTATTTTGAAGCTTATATATTACTATATATTTATGTATGACTTCATTTTGTCTGTTTCTTTATATTAAACTGTGCTTAGAGTGCTTTTATATGTCTTGTATGCATATATATACACTATGTTTTTATTGATCATGAATCTTACGATTCACGATACGATTCACGATTCAAAAAATAAGCTTTCCGATACATTATTTGTATCTCGATTCAACTACCATGATTATAAATATATATCTTTTATTTAACTTTAAAAATAAAAATATTAGGCTTAATTGCACTTTTGATCCCTTAAGTATAACAATTGTGCAATTTTGGTCCTAAAGATATTAATTGAGTAATTTTAGTCCTTAAAAGATTGTAATTGTGTGATTTTAGTCCCTCGATTTTTAATTGAATAATTTTAGTCCTTCAAATATCAAAATTATGCGATTTTAGTCTTTCCCATTAAAAACTTAATAATTTTAAATTATATATATATATATATATATATATATATATAATGTTTTAAAATTATACAATTTTTTGCTTATTTAAGTTAACGTATATTATAATTTTTGTTAATGTATCATATGATATATATTTATTATTACTAAATAAATAAAATTTATATATTATTAATATTTTAATATTACTGATAAATTAATATCAATAATATTTTTAGTATATTTATAAATAAATTAATAATTTGATAAATATAGCTTAGTATATATTAATATACTTTTACAAAAATATAAATATCAGATAAGATATATAATTCTAAATAATATAATTGTATATATGTAAAAAAGTTAATACCTCACAAAAGATGTCAAAAGTTATGTATTAGAGTACTTGGTTTCCCCTTGATGCATATTATTGTATCGTGAATTTTTGCCTATAACCCATATGTAGTGGGAGATTTAACAAATAAGATTGTAAAATTGACTGAATTTGTCAGTATTTCACCCTCTCATAAATTTTGATAAAGCTTTTAGTCGTTCAAATAAAAAAAACAAATACATAATAAAATTTTTTTTAGGAGGGTGGATCCTAGAGCTAGCATAGCACCACACTTGATCTAGCACAATGGCATATGTTAGAATATAAATATAAAATTGAATGTGTTTTCATTTAATACTTAAGCTTATGAGATTGTTTCTTCATGAGTAGTATGGAGAGAGAGAGATAAAAAAAGCTGTATAGTTTTCCATATCTTTTATAAAGTTATCTGCAACAAGAATTAAAACACAATTTGGACAGAACAAAAAACTAAGACTGGAAAAGCTGGAAAGAAAAAGGTTGACGCAAAGTTGCAATGGTGTGATCAATTCCATTCATGTGTTTGTGTGGCTGTGTGTACTCCCATTAACAAGAGAGTTATCAAGGTTATGCTAGTGTTCACAGCTCATGCCGTAAACCTCAGGTAAAAAGCATAAGAGGACAAAAGACTGAATATTAGAACCAACAAAGCAACAATTATGCATATTTCAGTTTTCAGCAATCAAGAGAAATTATAAAAGAATTCCCGATTCAAAGTATTGATTTCATTTCACCAAACACAATTTATCAGTGATAGCCTTAAAAAAATCACAATTTCAATTTTCTTGTTAATTGAATTTGACAGGCACTTAATCTCGTCCAGAGCATAAATAATGTCTCTATAAACGGATTAAGAATAAAAGAGGTCATTTTCAATCCATCTTACTCTAAGGTCTACACTCTTAAACTATGACAAAAATATCATTCACCAACTGTTGTAAAACATGATCTACACCGACTTCAAACTCAATCTTGAAATTAAATTTTATTACAAGACTGTTTTGAGAGTCTCGAGCTTATACCTTTATTTCAAGCCTATATTAAATTTAAATAATTCATCTAATATGGGATATGCTATACGTGTTATGCTCTCATGCATAATTCTTGACATTATTTCCTCAATTAGAATATTCAATTTGGCGTATATTTTGTCCGTTTTGATTCTCCTTTATTGCAGAATAATACCAAATCATATCAAGGATATGAAGGAGATAATTTAGCCTGTATACTTGTATATAATTACCTATTGATCAATAGAATGAGAGACGATTCTTTTCCATAACTTTGTTATGGTATCAGAGCGTACAAAGTCTCGGTGAGAACGTGTGACAAAAATCTTCTCATGGATAAAGCTGAGATGGAGAAGAAGACCGAATTGGTGAAAAAGACGTCTTCAGCATATGATTTGCATGCAAAAGATAATTTAGGAAATTTGATTGGAGGAAGAAATGGAGGTTTTCGAGCAAATGCAATGCAAGTGAATGGAGAAACCAATGGGACTAACGTAAATGCATTAAGTGGACTAAGTTCTAAACAATGGCAAACTCTAAAGGATTTGTTGAACAATCACAAAGGAACCACAAGTGACAAAATGACAGGTAAACATAGTGAGTGGATCATAGACACAGGTGCCTCTAGCCACATGACAGGAAACTTGAGTTTATTATGTGGGCTACGAGACGTAGTTGGGTGTCCAGTGAGACTTCCAGATGGAAAACAACTGATGGCAAACAAAGAAGGGACAATGACACTTGATGGAGGATTGAAAGTGGAAAATGTGCTTTATGTGCCAACATTGAGTTGCAACCTGTTGTCTATTTCTCAATTGACAAATGAAACAAATTTTGTTGTTTATTTCACTAACAACTTATGTGTTATGCAGGATTGCACTTCGAAGATGCTGATTGGAGTGGGTGAACAACGAGATGAACTTTACTTCTTTAAAGGAATCCGAAGTGAGAAAGCACACAAAGCTAATGGAACTTGCGAACTTAATCTGTGGCATCAACGCATGGGGCACCCTTGTTTCAAGGTCACTAAATTAGCTTCCAACATGAGGTGTGATAACGGTATTTTAAAGAACAAACCATGTGATGTATGTTTACGAGCTAAGCAAACTAGAGATGTCTTTCCATTGAGTACAAATAATGCTAGTGATAGTTTTGAATTAATACACTGTGATTTGTGGGGGCCCTATAGAACTCCCTCTTCTTGTGGTGCTTCATATTTTTTTGACAATAATGGATGATTTTTCTCATGCTATTTGGATTTATTTGATTTCTGATAAAAGGAAAGTGTCACATACATTGCGGAATTTCTTTGCATTAATAGAAAGGCAATTTGGTAAACAGATTAAAGTGCTACGTAGCGATAATGGTACTGAATTTACATGTTTGAGAAACTACTTTCATGAACACGGGATAGTATTTCAAACATCTTGTCCAGGAACACCACAACAAAATGGAAGAGTAGAAAGAAAGCATAGACATATTCTTAATGTTGCTCGTGCTCTACGATTTCAAGGTAATCTCCCTATTTCTTTTTGGAGTGAGTGTGTCTTAACAGCTGGATACTTGATTAATTGTACTCCCACTCCAGTGTTGTCTGGAAAAACACAATATGAGATGTTGTATGGTCAAGCCCCCATGTATGAGAATTTAAAAGTTTTTGGTTGTTTATGCTACGCACACAACTTGGATAGACATGGTGATAAGTTTGCTAGTCGAAGTCGAAAGTGTATCTTTGTGGGTTACCCCTATGGGAAGAAGGGTTGGAAATTATTTGATTTAGATACTCAATGTTATTTTGTGTCTCGTGATGTTGAGTTCTTTGAAACAAAGTTTCCTTTCACACCTACAACTGGGGTCAAATATGATTTATCTGTGGATTCGTCGTTAATGAACGATACATTGGATAATGATGATGATAATGATTTGGATAATGACACAAGGATGGGAGAAAATACACTCAATGAGGTAGTTGCAGGTTCTGAAGTGAGGGGGGAACTGTTGCCTTAGACAGTGAGAGAAGTGATGAGCTCATAGAAGAAGGAAATAATCCAACTCCTAATGTTGACTCACTAGAGCTTGTTCGTCAAAGCAATTTGGAGGAACTAGGAAGAGGTCATCGTACCAAATTGGCTTCCGTGAAGCTACGTGAGTATGTAACTCACACCATAAAGAAGTTAAGTCCATCTCCAAGTTAATCCACTTCACAGTATTCTTCAGGTACTCCCTATCCTATATCTCACTATATAAGTTGTGAAAATTTCTCTGAAAAGCATTGCAGGTTTGTTGCTGCTATTACTCTAGCCCGAGAACCCACTCATTATGTTGAAGCAGTGCAAGATGCCAAATGGAGGCTTGCAATGCAGCAAAAACTTCATGCACTAGAAGCCAATGGAACATGGTCTCTAGAAACTCTACCGTATGGGAAGAAACCTCTTGGTTGTAAATGGGTATACAAGATCAAGCATAATTCAGATGGCACGATAGAGCGATACAAGGCGAGGCTGGTTATTCTCGGGAATCATCAAAAAGAAGGGGTTGACTATACTGAGACATTTTCCCCTGTTGTCAAAATGGTTACGGTTCGCCTTGTTCTTGCTGTTACAGCGACAAAGAAGTGGGAATTGCATCAAATGGACGTACACAATGCTTTCCTTCATGGTGATCTACATGAAGATGTCTACATGAAGCTTCCTCCAGGCTTTCATGCTTCTCAACCGAACCATGTTTGTAAATTGAAAAAGTCTTTATACGGTTTGAAGCAAGCCCCTCGTTGTTGGTTTGCCAAATTATCATCTGCTTTGATAAACTTTGGAACAATCAGGTTGTGACCACTCACTCTTTACTCTTCTTGTCCATGGAGTGCAAATGATGGTTCTGGTATATGTAGATGATTTGATCATATGTGGGAACGATTCCGCTGTAATTCAACGCTTTAAAGAATATCTTAGCAAGTGCTTTCACATGAAAGACTTGGGACATTTAAAATATTTTTTGGGAGTAGAAGTTGCAAGGAATTCAAGTGGAATATTTTTGTGTCAGCGTAAATATGCATTAGACATCATTCAAGAAACAGGTCTACTTGGTGCACAACCCGTGGCTACACCTCTTGAGCAGAATCATCAACTTGGACTCGCCACTGGACGCTACATTGATCAACCTGACAGGTATCGATGCCTTGTTGGGCGCCTCATATACTTGTGTTTCACCAGACCGGAATTGTCCTACTGTTTCCATACCTTGTCGCAATTCATGAAACAACCGCGTGAAGAACATTGGAATGCAACCATTTGAATTGTGAGATACCTCAAACGAAGTCCTGGGCAAGGAATTCTCCTCAAAAGCACATCTGATTTCCAACTACATGGATGGTGTGATTCCGACTGGGCCGGATGTCCATTAACTCGGCGTTCAACTACTGGGTGGTTTGTGTTCTTAGGTCACTCTCCTATATCTTGGAAAACCAAGAAACAACATACTGTCTCTCGTTCATCTGCTGAAGCAGAATACCGTTCTATGACTACTACTTGTTGTGAACTTAAGTGGCTTTGGAGCTTACTGGCTGATTTAGGTATTTCTCATAAAGGACCTATGCACCTCCACTGTGATAGTCAGGCTGCTTTGCATATAGCGAAAAATCCAGTTTTCCATGAACGGACAAAGCATATTGAAGTGGATTGTCATTTCATTCGTAATGAGATACTCCAAGGCACCATTCAACCATCATATGTTCTGACACAAGAGCAACTTGCCGACATCCTTACAAAAGCCTTGAGACGACATCAATTTCAGACTCTGCTTAACAAGCTGGGCATTCGTAATCCTCATGCTCCACCTTGAGGGGGCTAATATGGGATATGCTATACGGGTTATGCTCTCATGCATAATTCTTGAGATTATTTCCACAATTAGAATATTTAATTTGGCGTATATTTTGTCCGTTTTGATTCTCCTTTATTGCAGAATAATACCAAATCATATCAAGGATATGAGGGAGATAATTTAGCCTGTATACTTGTATATAATTACCTATTAATTAATAGAATGGGAGACGATTCTTTTCCATAACTTTGTTATCATCCCATTCCTAAATACATTTTGATTAACTCTCATTTTCTAATATTGATTTTCAGTGGGCACAACTACACTAAGTATGTTATCTCCGAATTTTGTCATTGTATATTCCATTCATGGATGAAACACATACCTATAAAAACCAGAATACACATCACACATGAAAACAGAAAATAAAAGATGACAAGAAAAAAGACCATAATCAATTGAGACTACTGAGTTTGAGTTTGAGGTTCACATTCAACTTTTGATTCGGTTGCTTTCGCACTTGTCTTCGACATCGCGGCGCGTCGGAGCGGAGCGGCCCCGTGTCGCTACAAAAAAGTTTGTTGCGGAGCGCTTTGAAGGAGCGGTCGGAGCGGCCACGAAAGAGGCGGAACGTGGCAGCGCGATCGCGGGTGGACGACGGATCTTCTCTTCTTTTTCCGGCGAATCTCCGCCGATCTGTCTTCTTCTCCGACCGTCAATTTGTCTTCTCTGGTGTATCTCTGTCGATCTGTCTTCTCCAGCATCTATAGACCTGTCTTCTTCTCAGCGACAACGGCTTGAGTCCCATCATTAGAAAGGGTGGAAAAATTAGGGTTTTAAAATTATAAACAAAATTTAAATAATAAATTTATAATATATATTCAGTATTGTATTATTTATATATAATAAACAAATAAAAATAAATATAATTAGTATTACATTTTAAATTTTATAAATAAATAGATATAAAAATATATTTGATACTATTTATCTTTAAAATTAGCAATGAATACTCGATTACAATAAATATCAAACATAATTATAATAATCAAATAATATATGTCTATCAATAAAAATTAAATTAAATAATATAAAACATATAAAATTAAAATCTAAAGAATAATTATGTCAAATAAATTATAAAATATTTTTAGCTTAAATATGTTTTTAGATTCATAAATTTTGAGTAAAATGTATTTTTTGTCCTTTAAATTTAAAACTATATTTTTAATCTCTTAAATCACTAATAACATATGTGAAAGTGATGGATTGAGACTGTTATGTAGCCTCAAATGGATTTAATATACTATTTTCACTAATAAGGATACCGGTAGTTATATTTTATGTGTTTTTTTAGTAAAGTAGGAAACATTACAAAGATGACCGCAATGAGGATTGAACCTAGGTCTTCACTCCTTATGCTTTTAACTACCACGACGCCTCCGCTCTCAATCACTAAGTTAACCCTAGTGATTCAATTATTTAACAAAATTTGAGTATAAGGATTAAAATAATTTTTTTTTTGAAATTAGCAGAATTAAAAATATTAATTTTAAATTTGAAAAACTAAAAATAAATTTACCTTAAATTTGAAAGATTAAAAACATATTTAAACTAATATTTTTATTCACATTAATTACATTAAAATATTAATTCTCAATTGAATTGATGTACATAATATATAATTTATTTATTTTTTAATAATAATATTGATACAAAGTATATATCACCAGAAATAGTAATTATTAAAAATAGATAAATAAAGATTGTAATGTCTTTGAATTGACAATTTTTTTTTAAAATCACCAATTTTATTTTTGAAATTTAAATTAAACACATTTTTAAGTTTATTTTCTCTTTTCTCTAAAAATAAAAATACAAATTGATGAAATCAAGAAAATCTTTGACTTTTTGACTAGGTGAACAATGGAAGTGTCACTAGTGACATCCCAATCCCGTCATTTATTTGTTTCTAAAAAATATCTAAAAATAGCTCTAACTAAGACACGTGGTGCTGATGCAAATTTCACTGATGTGTGCTCTAACAAATTTTTTATTTTTTATTTTTGACTATTATATGTGAGAAGCAATTTTTTTGTGTGTGATAAACTATTGTTTATTTATGCTTAAAATATTTTTTTAATATTTGTAAAATGAATGAATTTTGCTTTTAGTTATTATAAAAATATTTCTTTGCTTTTTACCTTTTTAATATTTGTAAATATTATTTTTTATTGTTGTAAAAAAATATTCTTTTAAAATAAATAAATTTTGATTTTCGTCCATATAAAATATTTTCTTTCATTTTTACAACTCTAAAATCTAAAAAAAAGTAATTAACCACTATCAATGATTTTAAGACAGATAATAACGTTTATTTTAAGAATATATATAAAATTTTAAAAGTATCAAACACTAACATATTTTTATTAACAATTGTGAGTAATATCTAAGATGATCACTTAATTTTTAATAAAAAAAATAAGTAGTTAAAAGTGATTATATAATAATAAGTAATAAAAATCAGTAATTCTAAATGTTAGAGCAATGAAAAAAAAAATACATTTTTCAAGGTCCAAAATCAAAATATAATAATTTTGTATGAATTAAAAATATATTCAAGCCTTATTTATTTATTTATCAACACTATTTACAAGGGATTACTATATGTTTCATAGTTGTGACACATTTTTCGTTGTTCTCTACAAAACCGTTTTTTACTTGTTAAATTTTTACTTTTTAACTTTTTTTCCTGATTTTAATTAATTAATTAATCAAAATGATTTTTTTATTCAGTTAATATGTGCTACTATTCCCACTTGCAAATTTTTTTTTACATGTTCTAGCTCTTTCTAAAAATTATAAAACCTTTGAGGTAGAATATCATACATCTAGGTTGAGTGTGGGAGTTGTGTTGTTGTAGTGTGGCACCCATATGCTTCTTTAAAAATAATATCTTATGGCGTTATTCTCAACTACTACACATATAACAAAGTTTCTTGCCCTCATCCAAGTCTTTCAATCTTGGGGACATCTTATTCCCAAGAAGATGTTCTTTCATGGTGACCCTAAGTTACTTTGCTCTTTAGGAAGGTAAAAAAGTTCTGCAGTAGATAGTTTAATTCTTGATAGGAGTCTAGATGATGATATAGGACACCAAAGGCATGTTTTTGTAGATTTTAAGAAAAAAAACATATTGTTTGAAAATATAGAAAAATATAATTTTGGTTTAGATAGTGTCGTAGGTCTTATAGTTAGCTCCAAAGGGGTTCAAGAGGACTCTAAGAAAATAAAAGTTAATAAAGATAGGCCCACCTCACAAATAGAAAAGGATAAATATTAAATAAGTTAGATCTCTTTGATGATCATCAAGAAAACAACACTTATAATGTTTGTAATATACTTTATTTTGCATCTATAAAAGAGAAAAAAGATTATGCTTTGAATTTGAGGGAAAATCCTCTCAAAGAAAGACGGTATGATGGAATTAAGTCCAAGGGTCAATTTCAAAATGAACTAAGAGGAGCAAGTTAGGTATAAAAGAGGAAGATTCAAGTTCATGTTGAGCTTTGAGTTACTAAATTGTAATTCATATATTCTTTATTATAAATATTTCTTTATTATTATTATTATTATTATTATTTTGACCTTGTATTTTTTTTATCAATTAGAATATGTGAAGAAAAAAAAGACATTAGACCACTAGATCCCTCTCATTCTAGTATATCAGGACTGTTATATCTAATATGCACTTTGGTAACTTCTATGTTCTTCTCAAGGGCTTCCATGTTTGAGAAAAAAAAATATGAGAGAAGCTTAAAAGAATCCATAACTCTATCCCTTATTTAAAATCAATCTTATATTATCAATTTTTATATATTAAACTAGAACATCTATCTCAGAGAATACTTTTTAGAGATTTTTTTTAATGACAACATTTTTAAGATTTTTAACTTTTTATATAATTCAATTTTTATTTATCATATTCATCTATGAATTAAATTTTAATACTCTTAAAATAAATTTGATAAGAAAATTTTTAGAGATTTTTTTAACTTAATGTAATTAAATTTTTTACGTTTCTATAAATTAAATTTTACAATTAATTATTAATAATTAAAAATAATTTTATACTATAATATAAAAAATTTATTATATAATTATTATAATAAATATTTAACATGGACTAAAACACTAGTTATAAACAAAAATTAACTTTTATTTTCAATAAAATATTTAAAAACTAAATCATTTTTTAATTATTTTTTTCGTCACACAATCGTTTTTAATTTTCATATAAGAATACCGATTTTGTTTTATTTTTCTTTATTTAAAAGTTTAATCTAGTAATGACCACTAATTAACGTAGTTTAACTCAAATAATTAAGTAGATAGCCAAGTTTTATAAATAGTTGTTACTAAATTCAACTTCTATAAATAAATAAAAATAAAAATAAATTACATCCATCCATAATCCATGATTTTCTAGAAAAATAATTGCTCCATTCTCTATTCATCAGATCCAAAACAAAATTCAAAAAACTTTCTCTATTAAAAAGGTTTCACATAACTCATTGTTGATTAATGGCCATAATTTCACCTTCGATTTTGCTTACACGACCTTACTAGGACATGGTTTTTGTTTCTAGTTTTATACATATATATATATATATATATATATATATATATATAGGTGAATTCTCTTAAAGACCAGTAATGCAAGTGGTGTATCTATGCACCATGAAAATTGACCGTAGATATAATAGTAAAATAATAAACGGTTGAGATATTTGAGATATTTAATTAGTAAATTTTTTATGACTAAGATTTTGAAATTGCAGACTAGTTCTTTTATTTTTTTTAATTTTGAAATTACTCCTTCTTACCTCCCTCTTCTTCCTCTTTCTAGGCTTCGCCGCCTTCCTCCTCCTCCACCTCTTCCTCCTCTGTGGCGCCTTCCACCGCCTCCGCTCTCGCGCCTCCACGTTCCTCCTCCTCCACCTCTTCCTCCTTGGTGGCGCCTTCCATCACCTCCGCTCCCGCGCCTCCACCGCCTTCCCCCCTCGCGAAATTCTTAGAATAGTGGATTTAAGCCTAACTCAACCCTACAAAACTGACTTGTAAGGTGAGCGTTGCTTTCCACTTATATACTATTTAATTGCCTATTCTCTAGTCAATGTGGGACTTGAGTTTTTCCCAATACACCCCCTCACGTCCAGCACTATTGGGCTTGTTACGTGGATAAATGGTAGGTGGCCCTTTTTAATGATCTAGGATTGGCGGGACTTGAGTTTTTCTCAATACATCCCCTCATGCCTATGGTGCATGTATCAACAAATGGTAGGTGACCCATTTTTAAGAATCTAGGATAGCTCTGATACCATCTTAGAATAATGGATTTAAGTCTAACTCAACCCTACAAAACTCTCTTGTAAAGTGAGGGTTGTTTTCCAATTATATACTATTTAATTGCCTAATCTCTAGTCTGGGACTTGGGCTTTTCTCAATAGAAATCAACAAGCTCCCCCATTTCCGTCTCGCCAAGGGATCCCTTCTCGACTCCCACTACGTCGTTTGCCTCGACGCCTTCTACACCGGCCAGTGGTGCTGGAGCCTCCCTGCCTGCGCCCACGTCTTCCACCGCCGCTGCGTCGACACGTGGCTCCTCAAGGTTGCAGCGTGCCCCACGTGCCGAACACCCGTTCTATTCCAATGCCGGAGCTTCGCTAGATTATTCTTTTAGAGGATACAAGGTACACCAAAGAATAACTTGGGTGGTTCTTTTCTTAGTCCCAACAACATATAATTGTTTATGGAATTTTAATTTCGGGTGTGTTTTTTGTCCAGATTTTGTTTTTGGGTGTCAAAAAACGAGAACTAGACCAACTACTCCATATATTAAGCCTAGAAAAACTATATTTTAGAAGAAAAAAATTCTATAAAGTCCAAAATAAATTCAGCTCAACTCCATCTTCACACATATATGGTCTGGGGGCTCTCGGGTTTTGGGTTTCCACTTGGTTGTTAAATTTTTGTTGGCTCACTTGCTGTTAATCAAACACCACCCACACCAGAGTAGGGTAAGGTGCCTCTTATTTACAAACCAAATAAAATTTCACGAGGGGGGAAGGCGGCAGAGGGGCGGGAGCAGAGGCAGTGGAAGGCGCCACCGAGGAAGAAGAGGTGGAGGAGGAGGAAGGCGGCGAATCCCAGGAAGAAGAAGAAGAGATAGGTGAGAATAAGCAATTTTAAAATAAAAAAAATAAAAGGACTAGTTTGCAATTTCAAAATCTTAGTCATAAAAAATTTACTGATTAAATATTTCAACCGTTTATTATTTTACTATTATATCTACAGTCAATTTTCATGGTGCATAGATATACCACTTGCATTACTGGTCCTTCAGAGAATTTACCATATATATATATATATATAAACACATATTTGAAGGGGGTTTTCTCAATGATTGCATTATGTGTTTTTGATCTTCTATATGATTTCTTATCATTCTATTTGATGTTTTGTAGTTGTATATATCTTTAATTTCGTGATTAAACCTATAATTGCGAAGTTTGGATTGCTTATAGGTTCCGTAGGAACCCTAAATATTGTGTTAGTAGTTAATAGAAATATGTAATTAAAAATGTGAAATTGATGCTGGATTTAAGCAATTGATGACATAATAGAGTAATATTAAGTTTTAATTGTGATTTTTGCAGATTGGATTGAAGCTTTAGAGTTTGAAATTCGTAATGTGGGATCTTCGCTTAGGACACCATTTGACAATGTTCCTGCAAGGTTTTGCATCGGGCATGACCTTAGTCACGTCGAGTGCAAGTGTGACAAAAAGGTTGCAGTCTTCTCTATGTCTAGCGCAATAATCACCACATCAGGCTTGGTATTGTTAGAATCAAATTTTGTGATCTTCATAAGAATTATAGTCCTAGATGTTAGATTTCAAATGGCGTTTGAATCACCTAAAAAGGAGGTCTAAAAATTAAGTTATGATCAAATTAGTAAACGAAGGTCACACTATCATATTTAAGTTGAAACATTGCAATTTTGTAATTTTTAAAAATCAATATCAACTTGATAATGTGTATATAACTCTAGATAAGGTGTTTGGACCACACGACCTCTTAAAAGATTAAGTTATAGAAATATAGTTCATGAATGGTGATGATAAATAACTTTACCGTTTAAATACTTGATCTTATGAATGGTTTGAGGTATCTATGTCAATGTTTATGAAATATAAATCATGGGAGAAAACAAGTGTAAATAAGTTATGATATGAGTTAATTGTTTACTACTTGAGGTGTTTTGTGATAACGATGTCTAAGGACTTAATGTGTGATATTGATGAGACTGTGAGACTTGTTAAGTTATTGATTTAAATGCTTAGTGTTGTTGATCTCTTAGTGACTATGGTTAATATCTTAACATATGATTAGACAATTTCATAATGATTTTACCTTGAGGTATATCTAATGATGTTGTGTAATTATTGTGTTTAAACTACAAACATGTGTAATCATTGTACTAATTAATATTGGTACGTTGTTGTGGTATATGAGTATGATGTTGACATAATTTTGAGCTATGTAGGAAGTGATTGAAATGCTCTAGTATTGATACAATTGATGTGTATAGATCCTATGAAAGTCATATGATGAGAAGCCTAAGCAAGACTTAACTATCATGTGATTATGAATTGAAAAGAGATTTAACGTAAAATTGTGGATATAAATTGTTATAATATGATAAGACATTGATTTATGACATGCATCTTACACATAACAGTTGAGCCTTCACAAACAATAATTGACAATTGATTTGACTAGCGTCACATGCATATGCACCTTGAAGTCTATGTCCATTGCATCATATGCATATGTATACAAGTCAATTTATGTGATGACTTGTATTAATTATATGATTTATATATTATCAATTGAATTGTATTTTTTTGTATCAATATATCAATATCAATAATCTGTTATGATTTACATTTGTCTCTTTGCTTGTGTTTGGCTAGCTGATTATATTTTACGCCATGAGCCATAGTAGAATGTTTCTCACTCCCTTTTTTTTGTATTTGACTTTATTTTATATTTTTGCAGGTGATTTACATCACGAGGTTAAAGATGTTGCCAATGAGATCTAGTATTTGCAAATGAGTTTATGTTTTGATAGTATATGACGTTGAGACAGTTGGAATTTATGTTTCTTTTAGTTATTTTTTTCAACAATAGTTATTTTAATATATTAGATTTCATTTAGATATTAATTGATTTTGTTTTGTTAGAATGTGATACTCTCTATATTGAACACGATAATTTTTTATTATAATAAATTTCTTGCTTCAATTTTATTTATTTCGACTGTTAGGGTATGTGAGGGAAAGGATGTTGCATAAGGTTAAGAATATTCGATTCTATTTGAATTTTATAAAAAGATAATGCTTATGAATATGATCTTATCAGTTGCATACAATTTATATATGCAACAAAATTATTTTGTACAAGAAAACCCTGACATTCAACTCTAACCTTAATGAGATAAATTTTTTGTTATAAATTGAGAAAGTTCGTATTTTCATTCATTTCATGCTAAGCTCTTATACTCTCATTTCCTTCATACTAAGCTTAAATTCCTTTCTCTTTTCCACAATACTAAATTTAAAGTTATTATAAAATTCACTTGTCTTTTTTTAATTTTTTTTTCTTTCTTGCTTCCATGGTCGAAAACTTCAAATTTTGGAAATATCATATTTCCTTTTACATGAACATGAAGACATCATGTGCTATCCATATATCATCTAAGTTCACCATACATTGCCTATGACCAATAACTCTGACCCGCAACCAATGTTTTGCCCCTTAGCCAAATTTGATTTAACAAAGATAAATTTGTATTTCTTAATCAATAATTATATATATATATATATATATATATATATATATATATAACATGTCACTTGCATACCATTTATATATTTTAGAAAAGGAAAAAGTCTAATAGGTTGCTCCAACCTCAATATGGCATGATTTTATCATCTTCTCATTCATTTTATCATAAGCACTTGTTCTCGTTTCCTTCATACTAAACTTAAGTTTCTTTCTCCTTTCCAAAATACTAAGCTTAAAGTTATCATAAAATTTGTCTTTTATTTTTTTCTCCCTTGCTCCCATTTAGTGGCGGAACTTGAATAAGAAATTTGGAAGTGCTAAATTATTTTTTTTATATATAAATTAATTTTTTACTAATTATAAAAATAATAAAAATTTTAATTTTCTTTATTCAATTTTTTTAATTTTATTTCAATTAATAATATGATAATATACAAATATAACATATATATATATATATATATATATATATATATATATATATATATATATATATATATATATATATATATATATATATATATATATATATATATATAAGAATTTTGAAAAGTTTGGGGGAGCTCCCCCCAGTCACAACGAAGTTCCGCCCCTGCTCCCATTATTGGAAGTTTCAAAATTTGGAAGCATCATCCTTCTACATTAACACGAAGATGCCATCTGTTGTCTAGACATCATCCAAGTTCACCATACATGATCTAACCAAGTAATAATTCCAACCACAACCAATGTTTTTCCCTTGGCCAAATTTGGTCCAAAAAAAGGTAAATTTTTATTTCTTAATTAATAGTTTTTTTTATATAATATTAAAAAAATATTATTTGTTATTTATTTTACTTTGATGTAACAAAGATAAATTTTTATTTCTTAATCAATAGTGTTTTGTTTTATAAAATAACTAATGACTTGTATACCATTTATATATTTTAAAAAAGACGAGTCTAATATGTAACTCTATCTTCAACAAGAAAAGATTTTCGATTATAAATTAAAAAGACTTATTTTCTTATTCATTTCATACTAAGTTCTTATTCTCGTTTCCTTCGTACTAAACTTCAATTTATTTCTCTTATTCACAATACTAAGTGTACTATCCGTACCGCAAAGCCGAGTTCGAGCTCGGCATCACAGCGCAGATTGACATCAGATATGTGTCGCGCGACATCGGCCAAGACAAATGCCCATCATCTGAACAGGTCACAACTGACCTCAAGCCTAAGGCCCAGACAAATCCTAATTCACACTAAAGTACGTGCATTACTTATACGAGACCATACAACCATAAACACTAACTTTAGCATCGGAGTCTCTTTTGCAGGTACCACCCTCACCTTGGAACAACAAATGTATCCAGCGAAGGAGGCTCACCAATCTTGCCCAGAAGATCGTCCCCTACGACCAATCTCCGGTAAGAACATTTGGCGCCCACCGTGGGGCCGATCAAGACATCTCTTATCGGCCACACTTATGGTTTTCACCCGAAGCCATAGTAGACGAGCAATAGACGACCTAGATCACGCAACAAGAATGAAAGGTGAAGCAGCATTGAGGAGACTGATCGAGCAGGTTGATCAAATGCGGCAACAACATGCCGTCGACCTGAAAAACATTCGTGCCAAGCACGAAGCTGACCTAGCAGCGCTACGCGTTGAGAATGAGCGCATTCACGCTCAGCTTCCTCAGCGCCCTTCTGATCAACCCCCTCAACCGAGTAATCAAAACGAGGAAGAGGGGCACTTGGTTTCCCATCCACCAACTGCACCCAGGGCGGCGACCCATAGGTCTACTATTCATCAGTCACACGTACCGATGAATAGGTCAGACCACGAAGTTAGCAATGCACCTGCCCAGGCTCCAGGACATAGGGCGAGCATCCACCGCCATCCTTTTGTAGACGGCATCATGGAGACGCCCCTTCCTTTTGGATGGAAGCCTCTCAACATCGATCGTTACGATGACACTACTAACCTAGATGAGCACGTCGATCTATACGTCACACAGGTAAACCTATACACTAATGAGGATGTTATTCTGTGTACGGTTTTTCTGACCTCGCTCAAGGGAGCAGCACTTGCCTGGTATACTCAATTGCTGGTGGGATCAGTCGATAACTTCGACACTCTGGTAAGGTGATTCACGGCGCAGTATGCAACGAGTCGACCTCATCACGTCACGTCCGCCGCCTTGGCCAGTCTCAGACAGGGCGACAACGAACCACTAAGGGCGTTCATGGAGCGCTTTGCCAGCATCTCGGTCAAAATCTGAAACCTAAACCCCGAGGTCGTCCTACATGCCATGCTTATGAAGCTCAAGCCATGACCTTTGATTGACAGCCTGTGTCAGCGATCTCCCTTAGACATGGACGAACTCCGTGCCCGAGCTGTAGGGTACATTCAGATGGAAGAGCACTCTGCTTTCCGCAACCAAGTTCGAGGGAAACCATAGATCAAGCAAGAACATGGCCATAAAGATAAGATGAAAGTCACCAACGATAGCCAATTCAAGAAGGCTGCTAGGGCAAACAAAGGAGGGAGGTATGACTTCTACACCCCCTGAATGCGCCCCGAGTACACATCCGGGAGGAGGCCAACAACAACAATCTGCTCACTCTACCACCACCTAGACACACTCCCAACAGTGCAAACAAATCCAAACATTGTCGATACCATAGAAACTATGGTTATACAACCGAGGAATGCCGCACACGTAGAGACCGCATCGAGGAGCTCGTCTAAGGAGGGCACCTCGGACAATACGTCCAACGACAGCAATCTCACACAGGAGGTTACCACGAACGAGGACGAGGGCAAGGTTGAGGTTCGGGCACTCGCACAGACCAACCCTCTGGATCTCAACAAAACACTGGCGGCACGGTGCATGCTGAGGTAAGTCAGGATACAGGATCAGCTCCCTTACGCGGAGTTATCAATACAATTTCAGGTGGCTTCGCAGGGGGAGGCTTCAGTAGCTCGGCATGCAAAAGGCACTTGCGAAGCATCAACAATGTCCACACTGACACCTCGGCCCCACACCGCAACACTCCACCCATCACCTTCACAGATGACGACTACACCGGCGTTTGCCCAAACCAGGACGATCTTATGGTCATCACCGTGGAAGTAGCAAACTGGGAGGTCCATAAGACGCTTATAGATCAGGGAAGCTCAACAGATGTCCTATACTGGCTGACGTTCCTAAGGTTAGATATCCCTCACTCCCTCATTCAACCTCACACAGAACCCCTAGTTAGTTTTGCAGGAGAGTGAGTTCACACTCGAGGGTACATAGATCTGCTGACAACCTTTGGGACCCCTCCTGACTCAAGGAGAATCATGGTCATATACCTCCTTGTTAAGGCCAATACATCATACAATATCATCATCAGAAGGCCGACGTTGAACCAACTTGGAGCCGTGGTGTCTACCACGCATCTAACGATGAAATTCCCAGGGAGTAATGGAAAGATCATCTCAGTCAGGGCCAACCAGAAGACGTACAGCTCGGCAATGTTATGCCGAAAGCTTGAAGGTATCGCCATCAGAGGAGCGCCACAAAGGTGACCCCCTACAGTAGCTCACATAGCCCAGGTTGATATCATTGACCTGGATCCAAGGTCGGAATCCCATGACAAACGACCAAGCCCCGTCAACGAGCTCGACGACCTTCAAGTCGGCAAGCTCCTTGGATAGGGCACGAAGATAAGCCGGCAGCTGAACCCAGAGTTGCGATAGCGGCTCATAGAGGAAATCTGTAAAAATAACGATCTTTTTGCATGGTCGAGTGCCGACATGCCAGGTATTGATCCTAACCTCATCTACCACAGGTTAGCCATCCACAAGGAAGCAAAGTCGATTGCTCAAAGAAAAAGGAAAGTTAGAGGAGAAAGACGCAATGCCATCATCACCGAGACACAAAAGCTGCTGAACGCGGGCTTCATCTGCGAAGTTAGATACACCACGTGGCTGGAAAATGTGGTACTAGTAAAAAAGAACTCGGGGAAGTGGCGCATGTGTGTCGACTATATCGACCTCAACAAAGCATGCCCCAAAGACTCGTACCCCCTACCGAGTATCGACAGGTTGGTTGACGGCGCCTCCGGCCACACCCTCCACATCTTCCTTGACGCATATTCCGGGTAGAATCAGATCATGATGTACCCACCAGACGAGGAGCACACAACCTTCATCACCGATCACGCTAACTTTTGCTATCGAGTGATGCCTTTTGGCCTCAAAAATGCCAGAGCCACTTACCAGCATCTGATGGATAAGGTCTTCTAACACCAAATTGGGAGAAACATGGAGGTATACGTGGACGACATGGTCGTCAAAACACTATCAGTTGAGGCTTATGCCGCCGACTTGGCTGAGGTGTTCAGCTAGATCAAAAAACACAACATGCGCCTCAATCTAGAGAAGTGTGTCTTCGATGTCTAGGGAGGTAGATTCCTTAGCTTTATGATCACTAGTAGGGGTATTGAAGCCAACCTAGAGAAATACAAAGTCATCCAGATATAGAGTCCCCAGACTGTCAAGGATGTCCAACACTTGGCAGGAAGGTTAGTCTCTCTCTCCCGTTTCATCCCCAAGTTGGTAGAGAAGGAAGGGCCCATCTTCACCTTGTTGTGGAAGCTAAAGAACTTTGAGTGGATTGAGCAATGCGAAGAAGCTTTCAAAAGCTTCAAAGTTTTCCTCACAACTCCACCAATCCCTCAGAGGCCGGATCATCACACCGACCTCCTTCTTTATCTGGCCATGGCAGAAGGCACAATCAACATGGTAATAGTGCAAGAACACCACAAGGTGCAAAAGCCCATTTACTTCATCAATCGAGTCCTTCAAGACACAGAAAAATGAAATCAAACGATCGAAAAGCTTGCACTAGCACTCGTCACCGCAACTCGGTGTCTCTGACCCTATTTTTAGAGCCACCAAGTGGTCGTCAAGACCAACTACCCAATCAAGCAGATACTGAGGAAGCCAGAACTCGTCGGGCGCATGATAGCATGGTTAGGGGAGCTATCCGAGTTTGGCATCCAATATGAAAGCTGAGGCCCCTTGAAAGCTCAATGCCTAGTAGATTTCGTGACCGAACTCACCCCAACCTCGGTTGAAGAACAACAGGTATGGACTTTACACGTCGATGGATCCTCCAATTCTAAAGGTGGTGGTGCAGGTATCATTTTGGAGGGACCAAATAAAGTCACCATAGAGCAATCTCTAAAGTTCGACTTTAAAGTCACCAACAATCAAGTAGAGTATGAGGCGTTACTTGCGGGATTGAGGTTGGCTCGTGACCTCGGAGCACAACGGGTGAGTTGCAACAGCGACTCAAAACTCATGGTAGAGCAACTTAGTGGGGCATACCAAACCAAAGATACCCTACTACAGAGGTACTTTTATATAGCATCCTAACAAATCTCATCCTTCGATGAATTCACCATACACCATGTGCCCCGAGAGCAGAATGCCAGAGTTGATCTCCTGTCCAAACTCGCCAGTACGAAACGCCCCAGGCAACATAGGACCATCATCTAGGAGACCCTAAATTCACCCAGTTTAGACGAGAAAGTCATCAACACTAGTGACAGTGAAGACCAAGGATGGATGACGGGCATTTGGAACTACCTAAAGGAGGGAACTCTACTCGAGGATAAGGATGAAGCTCGGAAGATGAGGGTAAGGTCAGCCAAGTTCGTCATCGTTGGAGATGAACTATTCAAACGCGACATCTCCACTCCTCTGCTGAAATGCTTAGCAGAGCCCTAAGCCACCTACGTCATCGAGGAAATCCCCCCGAGGGATATGCGGCATGCACTCTAGGGCACGCTCGATGGCGACCAGGGTGCTCCAGGCAGGGTACTATTGGCCCATACTGAAGTCGGATTGTCAAGACTATGTACAAAGTGCAAGGAATGCCAACAATTTGGCAATACACATCGACAACCACCTGAAGTCCTCCATAAGATGACATCACCGTGGCCCTTTGCCTAGTGGGGAATGGACATCCTCGGACCATTCCCCCCGCGAAAGGCCAACTCAAGTTCCTCCTTGTAGTAGTTGATTATTTCACCAAGTGGATTGAGGCATGCCCACTCGCGAAGATTACCGCCGAGAATGTGCAAAAGTTCACCTGAAAGAGCATTATTTCCAGGTTTGGTCTTCCACATTCCCTTGTCACCGATAACGGCAAGCAATTCATCACGCAGAGCTTTGAGGACTCACTACAAGAAAAATGTAAATTTCCGACGGAAAATTTCTGACAGATATGGATCCGTCGAAAATTTCCGACAGATTTATATTTCTGTCAGAAATTTCCGACGAAAATATAAATCCGTCGGAAAATTCCGTCGAAAATTTCCGACAGAAAAATAAATCCGTCAGAAATTTCTGCCGAAAAATTTTTGACAGAATTATTCCGTCGACGGAATTTTCCGTCAGAAATCTTATTTTTAATTTATATTTTTAATTTCTTTTTTTAATTTCTTTTTTTTAATTTATTATTTTTAATTTATTATTTTTAATTTCTTATATATATTTGTAGTATTAAAAATTTTATATATCTTTTAAAGGTATAAATATATATTATAATTATTTATTACAAGTTTTTTATATCTACGATTAATATTAAAGATGAAAATAAATTAGGTTATACTATATTTTATTATAATTTACTTGGTTTGAACCTAACTTTCTTTAAAAATATATATTTTAAGTGTGACTTATTTATCTATCATAGATAATTTTTAAATATTTGGGTAGAACTACAATCATATAGACTTATTTTATAATAATTTAACACTATTAAAAATATAAAAATCTATATGTTAAATTTATAAAAATAAAGTTTAATTTATTTATGATATAAATATGTTTTTAATATCTAATATATATTTTTAGATGATAATTTATTTTCAAATATATCTTATAATAACAATTCTAAATGGAATATAAATCTTATGATTTTTCTTATTTTGATTTTTTTAATCAATGTATACAATTTTACTATTTTGATTTTTTCAATCAACGTATACAATAAATAAAAAACACAAAAGAAAAACATGCATGCTACAAATTTTATTTTATCAAAAAATTATTTGTTTTAATATATTACATTATATATGTGAATATTAAGATATATATATATATATATATATATATATATATATACACATATATATATTAAGGGGTTATAATTATACCGGTGTAACTTTTACTAAGTATTATGCCGCTCTATAACTTTATATTAAATGTGAATTTTGTAAATCCAACTGTTAAATTGAAAGTTCATATCACTTTATACGTGTATATCAAATTTTGTTAAAATTGAACAACAACTGGAAGATAATCCAAGTGTTCATATTTTAGTGTATTTTGAAATGAATATATTACATCAATTTTGTTGTATAAAAATGAAGTATCAAATCATCTTGGATTAATATAAAGTTTTGTATATATAATCTATAAGAGATATGAACTTTCAATCTAACAGTTGGATTTACCAAATTCACATTTAATATAAAGTTATTGAGCGGTGTAATACATTGTAAAAGTCGCATTTAATATATATATATATATATATATATATATATATATATATATATATATATATATATATATATATATATATATATATATATATATATATGAGGGGGGTTATAATTACAATGGTATAAATTTTACTAAGTGTTACACCGCTCAATAACTTTATATTAAATGTGAATTTTGTAAATTCAACCGTTAAATTGAAATTTTTTTACTCTTAAATCATATATATATATATAGACACACACACACACACACACACACACACACACACACACACACACACACACACACACACACACACACACACACACACACACACACACACACATATATATATATATATATATATATATATATATATACATGAGGGGAGCTATAATTACAATGGTATAAATTTTACTAAGTGTTACACCGCTCAATAACTTTATATTAAATGTGAATTTTGTAAATTCAACCGTTAAATTGAAAATCTTTTACTCTTAAATCATATATACAAAATGTTATATTAATCGAAGATGATTTTTTATAAAACAAAATTAAATCTGTCGAAAAATTTATATTTTTGATGAGAAAATTTTTGTAAGAAAAGTTATATTATTGATAGAATATTTCAGACAAATTTATATTTGTCAAAAATGTAAGAACTGGTTTTAAATTTGATATGAAAATATTATGATATAATTAGATAAGATTTTAAGTTAGTATTTTATTAATGGTTGATAATTAAAAAAAAACATGGATAAATACATTATTTGAATTTTATATGTTTGATTTAAGATAACTTACAAAATAACTCTTGGTAAAGTTATTCCGCTCAATAACTCATGGTGTGTTGAATTTCATCGATCCAATTAATTGTTAAATTAAAAGTTATTAAATTTTACTAATAATTAATATAAAAATTAATTAGTTTTGGAATAAATTATTTGCTAATTAACAATATAATTGAAATATTAATTATTTTAAATTATTTAACTAAAATCTTATTGACAATTTACTATATGATCTTAATATTTTTGTATAACTAATATCTGGTTTTAAATTTAATATGAAAATATTATATATAATTAGATAAGATTTTAAGTTAGTATTTTATTAATAGTTGATAATTAGAAAAAAAAAATAAGGATAAATACATTTTTTAAATTTTATATGTTTGATTTAAGGTAAATAAATATATTAAATTAATTAATAATTTATTTAAAATATTAAAATTTAATTTATAAGTATGTAATAAATAAATATTTATAATTTTATAAATTATATTATCATTATAAATTATAAAATTAAATAATTTAAATTATAATATTAAATAAAAATAAGTAGATGTTAATTATAAAAGTAAGTACATATAAATAAAGAATAATTAAATATATTATTATTATTATTATTATTATTATTATTATTCGTAATATAAAATTATTATATATTATTATTATAGTACAAATATGAGATTGTATATTTGAGGATGACTTAAATGAATTAGTTTGTACAAGTTATACTGACAACATACATAGACATTTCGGTAGCTTACTCATCAGAACTTCACAGTTAAGCGTGCTTGACCTGGAGTAGTACTGGGATGGGTGACCTTCTGGGAAGTCTCCCAGAAATTGCACAAGTAAGAATAAAACACGCTAAACAGTGAAATATTGTGAAATAGAACCTTTGAGAGGCCAAATATGAGAGTTGTTACATTAATAAATTTATTAAAATTAAAAAAAAAATTATAATTTCCGACAGATTTTTCCATCAAAAAATTTGACAGCAATTTCCGACGGATTTTTCTGTCGAAAATTTTGACAGCAATTTCCAACGGATTTTTTCGTCAGAAATTTCCGACGGTCGGAAAATTCCGTCGGAAAAATTATTTCCGATGGATTTTTTTTTCCGACGCCACTTTTTCTGACGGATTGAAATCCGTCGAAAATCCGTCGGAAAAAGCAAAATCCGTCAGAAATTTACCTATTTCCGTCAGAAATTTCTGTCAAAAATCAACATTTTTCTTGTAGTGACTTCCTCCTAGAACTCGGAATCAAGCACCTTCCAACCTTGGTGGAACATCCCCAAACCAATGGTCAAGCTAAAGCCACAAACAAGGTAATCCTCCGAGAACTCAAGAAGCGGCTAGGAAGCGCCAAAAGACAGTGGGTCGATGAGCTCCCCAGTATTCTCTAGGCGTACCACTGTACCCCTCAATCAACAACGCAAGAAATGCCTTATAGACTGACCTATGGAGCCGATGCAATGATCCTAGTGGAGGTCGGTGAGACGTCTCATCAGCGTCATACCTTCGATAGTGAGCAAAATGCTTAAGAAACGAAGGCCAACCTTGACTTGATTGACGAGCTCAAAGAGGAAGCTTGGATTCATGAAGAAGCCTGCAAACTTCGAGCCTCCAGAAGATACAACACACGAGTCTGACCTCGCTCTTTCCGGGTCGGTGACCTGGTGTGGCAGCTACTAGGCGAAGCACGCAGAGACCCAGCAGAAGGGAAACTCGCAGCCAACTGGGATGGCCCATTTCGAGTTATAGAAGACTTAGAAAATGGGGCATACGGACTAGAATAGCTCAGCGGCAAAGCCATCCCATGAACTTGGATGCCACACATCTCAAGTTTTACTTTAGTTGAAATGTACAAATGGGTTGTGCACTCTTTTCCCGACTCAGTCTTTTGTCTCAAAAAATAGAAAAATGGGTTTTGGCTGAGAGGGTTTTTAACGAGGCATACCCACAACATCAATAAAAATAACTCATTCCACTCATATCTTCTTAATTTTACATCGTATTGACAAAGAATTATGCTATGTTAAGCCAAAGGTCGAATTCAAACCTTGGTACGAATTACATTATGTTGAGCAAAGGTTGAGTTCGAACCTAATTGGCTCGACCTATGCTATGTTAAGCCAAGGTCGAATTCGAACCTTGGTACGAACTACATTCTGTTGAGCAAAGGTCGAGTTTGAACCTTGGCTCAACCTATGCTATGTTAAGCCAAGGTCGAATTCGAACCTTGGTACGAATTACATTATGTTGAGCGAAGGTCGAGTTCGAACCTTAGCTCGACCTATACTATGCTAAACTAAGGTCGAATTCGAACCTTGGCTCAAATTATGTTATTTTAAGCCAAGGCCGAATTCGAACCTTGACACGATTCATCTCGTAAAAAAATCATGAACAAAGGTCAAGACTAAACCTTCACAGGCCAAGTTTAAGCCTCAAAAATGCAAAATACAAGACAAGCTTCGAACCCTAAAGACAGGTTACCACTAAGCCTAAATTCGATTCCTAGACTAAAGTCTTAGGTTAAATTCGAACCTTGAAATAGAGGCAAATCAAAGCGACAGTCATCAAAAGAGCTAGACAGGAACAAAAATGAGAAAAAACAAATTATATACATAACAAAGTTCATCAACAAAATGAGTTCAATACAGAACACGAATAAAATCAACTAATTTATTATAGAGGTATTAAACGGCAGTGTTCTCGCTTGAGCTGTCAGGCAGGTCGTCCTCGTTCACCAGTTGGCCACCCCGTACCTCCTTCTCCACGTGCATAGCGGAGAGGTCGACCCCCGGCGCCAACAACCTAGCCTGGCGAGCCGTCTTGGCAAACCCATTCTTGTGCTCCCTCCGAATAGCCTTCTCGATCTCGACGAGCTTCCCCTCCAAGCTTGATCTCGCCGCTGCCATCACATCAAGGTCGACCTTCAGGGCACTAACCTCCTCCTCCTTGCCAGCTAAAAGCACCTCATCATAGAGACGCCTCTCAGCCGCTTCTGCCAGCTCAGCCCTCAACGCCGAGACCTCGTCCTCTAGAGAGCGTACCCGGCCTCGAGCAGAAGTGGCAACCTCCTGCAGATTGCCCACTTGGGCAGCATAAACTTTATTCACCTTCAGAGCAATCTCCAAAGACTTTTGAGTCTTCAAAATATCCTTCCTCGTGGCTTGTAGCTCGGCCTCATTCTTCCTCACGGCCTCGCCTAGAGCAGCCCCCAAGGCCCGGTTCTCCTTCTTCAGAGGCTGAACTTGGCTCCTGGTGCTGTCAAGCTCCCCTTACAGCTTGGACCACTTACGCTTCCAGTGATCCACGATCGTGATCGACCTCTACAAGAAGACCTCCGTAGAGTCCAGGCCATCCCTTGATACCTTTGTTAAATCAAAGTAAATAAATAACATAAATTATTTTTGATATTATATAAAAAAAACTATTGATCAAGAAATAAAAACTTACCTTTTTGAATCAAATTTGGTCGAGAGACAAAACATTGATTGTGAGTTAGAGTTGTTATTTGATAATAGGCCATCTATGGTAAACTTGGATGATATATGGACATCACATGACATCTTCATGGTCATTCATGAGAGAATGGTGCTTCGAAAATCCAATCTTTCAACAATAAAAGCGAGAATGGACGGAAGAGGACTACCACCAAAATGAGACACTAATGTAACATCCCAGTTTTATTTTATTTTATTGAGGGTATTTTGGTAATTTTCAATAAATGTATAGGGGTGATTTAGTAGTTTGGAATGGGCTGTTCCGGAATTGGAACGGGCCGTTCCAAACTACCAAAATGTATGTGAGTTAGTAGCCCAAAACGGGCCGTTCTCAAGTTGGAACGGGCTTGGAACGGGCCGTTTCCAAAATATGGTCGTTGTGAGTAATAAATGCACACCAGAAAGGGCCGTTCTGGTTTGAGAACGAGCCGTTCTGGATGTGATTTTTTCCCATGAAATAAGGGTCCAGAACGGGCCGTTCTGAATTTGGAACGGGCCGTTCCGGCGAAGCCTGATGCCTATAAATTGAGCTCTCTGCCACTCCCAAAAAGCACACCTCTCATTTTCTGATTTCTTTTCTTCTGCTCTCTCTTCTTTTTCTCTACTTTCTGTTTCAGACCGAGGGGAACCCATCGAGGGAGACCAACCATATCTTGTGTAGGTTCAGCTTCTACATATCCAGGTACGAGGGAAGAAAGGATTATTTATATGTAGAGTTACATAAGAGAATTGGGTAGAAGAAGAACCCTTAGGATTATGAGTAATTTTATAATTATTTCTATTTGGAAAATTATTTGTCTTATGTGATTCTGTATATATTTAGGACTATGAATATATGATTAATTTGTAAAAATGATACTTTGGGAGAGAGAACGAAATTATAGAAAAGTGATTGTAAGTTAGGTTTTGGAAAAATTAGATTATTTCTGTTTGAGGAATTAATGATACCATTAGATTCTGTATGTGTTGAGGATTAGAAATATATATTTAATTTGTAAGAATGATGATCTGGGAGAGAGAACGAAATTGTAGAAAAGTACCTGTGAGCTAGGTTTTGGAACAATTGGAGGTTTTACTGTTTATGTTGAAATTATATTAAATTGGTAATTTCGTTGAGTATTATATTAATTTATGAATGTTATTGTTATATTATTTGATAAAAATTGATGATTTAGATGTGAATTGCTTGATGTGTATGAAACCCATTATTTTGGACTTATTTGATGTGTGTATGGAATTGAGCTATGAGATGAGATGTTGTATGGATGTGAATATGATTATGATTGTGGTTCCTCACACTAATGACTAGGGATGACACGGCCCCTGGGTAAGTGATGCTACAGGGAGGGCATGACCCTGACATGGTGTGGGATGAGTAAGACAGTTAACACGTATCACTTATGTCAAATATGGCAGCCCTGGCATAGGGTTAATTGTAAGAGATTGTGTGGATTGTGATGTGATTGTGGTTCCTCACATCAATGACCAGGGATGGCACGACCCCTGAGTAAGTGATGCTACAGGGAGGGCGTGACCTGACATGGTGTGGGATGAGTGAAGCAATTAACCCGTATCACTTATGTCAGTTGTGGCGTGGCCTTGACATAATGTTAATTGTAAGATTGTGTGAATTATGAATGTGAAAATGATAATGTTAATTGCAAGATTTGAGATGAATGGGTGTGATTGCGAATTATGAAGTGAAAATGATGCATGATTGATAGAGTTATGATATATAGAAATGCTTGTAAATATTTTATTATGTAATGAGATTATATTGTTGTGTGTTTGTATGTGCTTTACATATGGATGTTTTCTTTTCTCACCGTACAAATTGTGAATGTTTTAGGTGAGGAAGATCCGGCTACGAGTGGCATCTAGAATGCCAATAGTTGAATTGTGGGTATGCTCTGATATTGTGACATCGGGGTAGGGAATTTTTAGAACAGGTTTTTATATGGATTTGGAATTGTAAATATTATTTTTGAAAATAATTTGTAAACTCTTGCATTTAATTTTTATTATTGTGGTTATTGAAGAAAAATTTTGAAGTTTCTCATGTGAACCCTTTTACCGAAATTGAAAGATTTATTTGTAAGTTTTCATTATTACAATATATGTTTTGGGGTAGTAAGGGTGTCACATTTAGTGGTATCAGAGGCTGGTTGATCCAATCGGCCGTGAGTTATGAGTCTACTATGCTTGTTTGGTAGATAATTGATGGAATGAATTGATTGTGAAATTTGTTGATATGTTAGTGCAATAATTGATTAAGTTTGTTGTTTATTTAATTAGAGTATAATTGTTAACTTTTATGGGGATCAGAAAAGTATTGGCAGGAGGTAGGAACGATCGTACAATCGCTGATGCTCTACAAGCGATGGCTCAGGCTCTTGGTAATATGAACCAACAACCAGAGGTAGATTGGTTGGAGAGGTTTTAGTGAAATAATCCACCTAGCTTCCGTGGGGGTTATAATCCTGATGGATCTGCTGACTGGATATTCAAAGTTGAAAAGATATTCCAAGCTATGGGATGTCCTTTGGCACAGAAGGTGACTTTGGCTGCCTTCATGCTTTTTGGAGAGGCTGGCATCTGGTGGCAAGGTGCTTTGCAAAGAATGATAGCTGCGGGTACCCAAGTGAACTGGGAGAATTTCAAGCGGCTATTTTTGGAGAAATACTTTCCCCGAGATGTGAGACATAAGAAATATGTGGAATTCCTTGAATTGAAGCAAGGAGAGGATTCTGTGGCTAAGTATGTGACTAAGTTTGAAGACTTGGTTAGATTCTGCCCTATGTATGATGGTGTGGGCAATGAGGAGGAAAAATGTGTGAAGTTTGTGAGTGGTCTTCGCCCTGAGATTAAACAAGTTTTCAATTATCAAGGGATCACTCACTATCATGAATTAGTAAACAAGTGCCGAGTATATGATGAGGACAACCGTGCTAGGGTAACTCATTATAAGAGTGGAGGACCCATGAGGAATAATAAGTTTGGTTCATCTAGTAAGAGTAAACCTTACACCAAGTCTACTAGGGACTCAAGTTCTAAGGTGAATAATCAAGGTTCTGTGCAACAAAAGATCCAAGCTCCAACGGCTAGCCAAACTTCTAGAGGGGGAAGTGTGGGTTCTTTTCCACACAACAACTGCTTCAAATGTGGGAAGCCAGGTCATAGTGCAGTTGAGTGTCGGACGCAAAGAGTTATAACATGGTTCAAATGTCAAGCGAAGGGACATAAAGCTAGTGAATGCCCCCAGAATAGGAAAGAAACAATAGACATTGGAGGGAGCGCTAGCAAACCTAGAGCGACAGGAAGGGTGTTTGCCTTGAGTGGTGTTGAAGCTACACAATCTGAAGACTTGATCCAGGGTATGTGTTTCATCAATGGAACTCCTCTAATTGTTTTGTATGATTCTGGTACGACTCACTCTTTCATATCACATGCGTGTGTGTCCAAATTAAAATTACCTGTTTCTTCCTTATCTTTTGAATTAATAGTAGAGACACCAACTAGTGGTTCAGTGTCTACTTTTGATGTCTGTTTAAAGTGTCCTTTGATTATTGATGGTAGAGATTTCATGGTTGACTTAATTTGTTTGCCTCTAAGTCAGCTAGATGTTATTCTGGGTATGGACTGGTTATCTTCCAATCATGTCCTTTTGAATTGTGCTAATAAATATATTGTTTTTAGTGAGCCTGTTGAAAAAGTGAGTAAGGACTATTTGACTGCCAACCAAGTTAAGGTATCTTTACAAGAAGATGCCCAAGTGTACATGTTGTTAGCTTCTTTGAATTCTGAGAGTAATGTTTTGGTGAATGAACTGCCTGTTGTGTGTGACTTTTCGGATGTCTTCTCTGATGATATGTCTAGCTTACCACCTAGAAGAGAAGTAGAATTTTCCATAAAATTAGTACCAGGAACAGGACCTATTTCTATTGCACCTTACAGGATGTCACCCATAGAGTTAGTGGAGCTTAAGAAACAAATAGAAGACTTGTTGGAGAAGGGGTTTGTGAGGCCTAGTGTATCACCTTGGGGAGCACCCATACTATTAGTTAAGAAGAAGGATGGTAGCATGAGATTGTGTGTAGATTATCGCCAATTTAACAAGGTGATCATTAAGAATAAATATCCATTGCCTAGGATAGATGATCTTATGGACCAGTTGGTGGGTCCTTGTGTATTTAGTAAATTGATCTTAGATCGGGGTACCATCAGATTAGAGTTAAGGGGGAGGATGTACCCAAGACAACATTTAGGACTCGATATGGACATTATGAGTATCTAGTAATGCCTTTTGGTGTGACAAATGCTCCTGCAATTTTTATGGACTACATGAACTGAATTTTTCATCCGTATTTGGATAAATTTGTAGTTGTCTTCATAGATGACATACTAGTTTATTCCAAGACTAAAGAGGAGCATAAGGAACACTTAAAGGTAGTACTTCAAACTCTCAGGGAGAGACAACTTTATGCCAAGTTGTCTAAGTGTGACTTTTGGCTAGAGGAGGTGAGTTTCTTAGGACATGTGATTTCAAGTGGGAGTATAGTAGTAGATCCATCTAAAGTTAGAGGCGGTGCTTAAGTGGGAGACACCTAAGTCAGTTAGTGAGATTAGGAGTTTCCTTGGATTGGCTAGATACTATAGAAGATTCATAGAGGGATTCTCTAAGTTAGCATTACCCTTGACAAGTTTAACTAGGAAAGGAGTTGTATTTGTATGGGATAGTAAATGTGAGAATAGTTTCTGAGCCCTTAAGGAGAAGTTGACTAGTGCACCTGTTTTAGTGTTGCCTAACCTTAGTAAGACTTTTGTGGTTTATTGTGACGCTTCTAAGATGGGTTTGGGTGGAGTGTTAATGCAAGAGGGAAAGGTCGTATCTTATGCATCTAGGCAATTGAAAATACATGAGAAGAATTACCCCACCCATGATCTTGAATTAGCAGTTGTGGTATTCACACTTAAGATTCGGAGACATTATTTGCATGGTTCAAAATTTGAGGTGTTTAGTGATCATAAGAGTCTTAGGTATTTATTTGACCAAAAGGAATTAAATATGAGGCAAAGGAGATGGTTAGAATTCCTTAAGGACTATGATTTTGATCTTAGTTATCATCCTGGCAAAGCCAATGTGGTGGCTGATGCTTTAAGTAGGAAATCTTTGCATTTGTCTTCTCTTATGATTAGGGAGTGATGGAAAAGCATGGGCTAAAGGCCCAACCACTAGAGCTATGGCCAAGAGATTACTTGAAGACTTGTCTGCTTCAGAGCTTAGTGGGCCCAATGGGCTTGGTGGGCCTAGGGTGCTTCTCACTTGGGCTTTAATAGATTGACACCATGTTCTATTGTAATTACTTAGCATAGGAAGTTATTTTGATGTTGGTCTTGTATTTTGACCATAGTTTAGGGTTTTTACTTTTGGGCTTGTATTTGGGCTTCTTGGGCTTTAAGCTTTTGATACCCAATATTAGGCTCATTTTTCTTCTTGTAATTTTTCCTATTCATTGTATTTCTTTGACCAATGTATTTAGGTCATTAGATTAGGTTTATACGAAGTATACATTAAAAGGTGCATTAGAATTCATTTCTATGTCATTTAGAAGTAATTTGATTTGAATTTGAGTCACATGGATTGCATGGTGAGGATCCGACCATGTGAACTCTAAATTCAAATCAAATAACTCCCAAATGACATTAAGATGAAGGTATCATTCGGATTAGTCACATGATTGGCCAAAGTTTGAATTTCAAATTCAAATTTGAAATTCAAACTTGGCGCCAATTACACTTACACGGATTGGCGCCAATTTAGCTTAACCTCCCACCTATAAATGTATATTCCTTGCATTGTACAAACACTTTTGAATATATTGAGTTTCTGAATACATCTTCAGCAATTCTTCAAGAGTCACCAAATTAGAGAGAGCAAGAGAGAGTGCCTTCAAACACCTTAGGAATTCCCTAGTTCCTACACTTTGAAGTGAGAAATCTCTTGACTGCTTAAGCTAGGATACTTCCTTCCAAGGCTTAGGCCTTCCAAATCTGAGAGTCTTCCTTCTTCTTTGTTCATCACTACAGTTTCCATCTCCCTTGAAGAAGATCCGAGCTAAGGTGAAGCTAAGGAGAAGATCATCTACCACTCCTCCTTACCTTCTCCATCAGGGAGATGGACCTTTTGGCTCAATTTAGAGACTTGAGTTTGACTTGTGAGGTGACCCCTAGTAGTGTGAGACTAGGTATGACTCGGGTGACTAGTGAGTTGTTGAGGGAAATTGGAGAAGCACAGTTAGTGGATTCATTTCTAGTGGCTAGACGTGATGCTATAGGACAAGGTATTGGAGGAGAATTTACCTTGGGTGTAGATGGAGTGTTAAGATTTAAAGACCGAGTGTGCGTGCCTAGTGACCCTACACTTAGACGTTTGATCCTAGAGGAAGGTCATAGGAGCAAGCTTAGTTTTCACCCAGGAGCAACTAAGATGTATCAAGACCTTAGGAAGATATTTTGGTGGCCTAGGATGAAGAAAGATATAGCTGAATTTGTGAGTGCCTGTTTAGTGTGTCAGAAGGCTAAGATAGAACATTAGAAACCTTCAGGACTACTTCAGCCTTTGAGTATAGCCGAGTGGAAGTGGGATAGCATTTCTATGGATTTTGTAGTTGCTTTGCCTAGGACTAGGAAAGGGGCATGATTCAATTTGGGTTATAGTTGATAGGTTGACTAAGAGTGCACATTTCTTACCTATTAACATTAGGTATTCTCTTGAGAGATTGGCTAGGCTATATGTTAATGAGATTGTGAGATTGCATAGGATACCATCTAGCATAGTGTCAGACAGAGACCCTAGATTCACCTCTAGGTTTTGGGAGAGCCTACAACAAGCTTTAGGGACCCAACTTAGACTTAGTTCAGCTTATCTTCCTCAAACTGATGGTCAGACTGAGAGGACTATTCAATCTTTAGAGGATTTTCTTAGAGCCTGTGTGTTGGACCAAGGGGGTAGTTGGGATAGTCGTTTACCTTTGATAGAGTTTACCTATAATAATAGTTACCACTCTAGTATAGGTATGGAACCTTATGAAGCCTTGTATGGTAGGAGGTGTAGGACCCCTTTGTGTTGGTGTGAGCCGGGTGATAATGTTATCTTAGGACCTGAGATTGTGCAACAAACCACTGATAAGGTTAGATTGATACAAGAGAGGACGAGGACAGCTCAGAGTAGACAGAAAAGTTATGCTGACAGGAAGAGAAAGGACTTGGAATTTCAAGAAGGTGACCATGTGTTCTTGAAAGTCACTCCGTGGACTGGGGTTGGCAGGGCATTGAAATCCAGAAAACTTACTCCTCGATTTATTGGTCCTTTCCAAATTCTATAAAGAGTCGGTATTATTGCCTACCAAATTGCTTTTCCTCCTAATCTGTCAAATCTCCATGATGTTTTCCATATTTCCCAACTTCGGAAATACATCCATGATCCTTCACATGTGATTGAGTCGGATCATCTTGAGGTTAAGGAGAACCTAACTGTGGAAGCTACCCCGGTGAGAGTCGAGGATCGAATGGTGAAGCAACTTAGGGGTAAGGAAATTCCTTTGGTGAAAGTTATTTGGGGAGGAGCTACACCTGAAAGTGCTACTTGGGAGCTAGAGGAGCAGATGAAAGCGTCATATCCATTTTTATTTTCTTTAGGTAATTTCAAGGACGAAATTTCTAAAAGGAGGGGAGAATTGTAACATCCCAGTTTTATTTTATTTTATTGAGGGTATTTTGGTAATTTTCAATAAATGTATAGGGGTGATTTAGTAGCTTGGAACGGGCTGTTCCGGAATTGGAATAGGCCGTTCCAAACTACCAAAATGTATGTGAGTTAGTAGCCCAGAACAGGTCATTCTCAAGTTGGAACGGGCCGTTCCGGACTATTAAAAACTGCCTTTAATTCTAAGTGGGAACGGGCCGTTTCTAAAATATGGCCGTTGTGAGTAATAAATGCACACCAGAACGGGCCGTTCTGGCTGTGATTTTTACCCATGAAATAAGGGTCTAGAACTGGCCATTCTGAATTTGGAACGGCCCGTTCTGGCGAAGCCTGATGCATATAAATTGAGCTCTCTGCCACTCCCAAAAAGCACACCTCTCATTTTCTGATTTCTTTTCTTCTGCTCTCTCTTCTTTTTCTCTACTTTCTGTTTCAGATAGAGGGGAACCCATCGAGGAAGACTAACAAGATCTTGTGTAGGTTCAGCTTCTACATATCCAGGTACGGGGGAAAAAAGGGATTATTTATATGTAGAGTTACATAAGAGAATTGGGTAGAAGAAGAACCCTTAGGATTATGAGTAATTTTATAATTATTTATGTTTGGAGAATTATTTGTCTTATGTGATTTTGTATATATTTAGGACTATGAATATATGATTAATTTGTAAAAATGATACTCTGGGAGAGAGAACAAAATTATAGAAAAGTGCCTGTAAGTTAGGTTTTGGAACAATTGGATTATTTCTGTTTGAGGAATTAATGATACCATTAGATTCTGTATGTATTGAGGATTAGAAATATATATTTAATTTGTAAGAATGATGATCTAGGAGAGAGAACGAAATTGTAGAAAAGTGCCTATGAGCTAGGTTTTGGAACAATTGGGGATTTGACTGTTTATGTTGAAATTATATTAAATTGTTAATTTCGTTGAGTATTATATTAATTTATGAATGTTATTGTTATATTATTTGATAAAATTGATGATTTAGATGTGAATTGTTTGATGTGTATGAAACCCATTATTTTGGACTTATTTGACGTGTGTATGGAATTGAGCTATGAGATGAGATGTTGTATGGATGTGAATATGATTATGATTGTGGTTCCTCACACTAATGACTAGGGATGGCATGACCCCTGGGTAAGTGATGCTACAGGGAGGGCGTGACCCTGACATGGTGTGGGATGAGTAAGACAGTTAACACGTATCACTTATGTCAAATATGGCAGCCCTGGCATAGGGTTAATTGTAAGAGATTGTGTGGATTGTGATGTGATTGTGGTTCCTCACATCAATGACCAGGGATGGCACGGCCCTTAGGTAAGTGATGCTACAGGGAGGGCGTGACCCTGACATAGTGTGGGATGAGTGAGGCAATTAACCCGTATCACTTATGTCAGTTGTGGTGTGGCCTTGGCATAGTGTTAATTGTAAAATTGTGTGAATTATGAATATGAAAATGATAATGTTAATTGCAAGATTTGAGATGAATGGGTGTGATTGCGAATTATGAAGTGAAAATGATGCATGATTGATAGAGTTATGATATATAGAAATGCTTGTAAATATTTCATTATGTAATGAGATTACATTGTTGTGTGTTTGTATGAGCTTTACATATGAATGTTTTCTTTTCTCACCGTAGAAATTGTGGATGTTTTAAGTGAGGAAGATCCGGCTACGAGTGGCATCTAGAATGCCAATAGTTGAATTATAGGTATGCTCTGATATTGTGACATCGGGGCAGAGAATTTTTAGAACATAGGTTTTTATATGGATTTGGAATTGTAAATATTATTTTTGAAAACAATTTGTAAACTCTTGCATTGAATTTTTATTATTGTGGTTATTGAAGAAAAATTTTGAAGTTTCTCATGTGAACCCTTTTACCGAAATTGAAAGATTTATTTGTAAGTTTTCATTATTACAATATATGTGTTGGGGTAGTAAGGGTGTCACAACTAAAGTATCAGACGAAGCTCATGAAGAAAAGTCAAGGCAAGACAAGACATACGGACCAAATAAGTCGAGACAAATGCAGACAAATGAAACAAATGACATAGGAAACTGAGCGTCAAAAGATGAATAGTTAGAACAGAATATGTGCCACATGATCACAAGATAATCAGACAAGGTTGTGACAAGTGAAACTGTTCTAAAGCTCAGATCATATGAGACATATGTCTGAGGTTAGAAGAAAGTCAACTATGCATCAGACAAAGGACAACACAGATTGAGAGACACTCCAGACGGAAATAAGTTTGATCCACATGCTTGACCAGATCAAGAAAAGCCAAAGCATTAAACTCAAACGTTGAGTTAAAGGTCAAAATTGAGATGCACAGAACAAACAAACAAAGACGAAGACTGCCATAAAAGCTGATGGAGGACCATCCTTGGTACTTAATGTGAGACCCATCACATGGTTCATGGCTAGGAGATTGGAGAGATACCATGTATGGATCCATCTCCTAGGCCCAATTTGAGTAGTATAGAATTTTATTACTTTATTCCAATTTTACCCTTGTACTTTGGGGTATCTTAGTCATAGGATTTATTTTCTTTTGTATTTCCCATTTTACCCTTGTATTATGGGGTGCTTTAGATCATAGGTTTTTAATTTTGGGCTAAGGTATTTAATTAGGGAGCTAGACACATTTTTGGTGGTGTTTGGACCTATTTTTGGACTTAGAAAGGCTTAGGCCCAAGTGGAGGGCAAAGGTTGCATGATCTTATCATGCACCTAGATGTAGCCTAACTAAACCCAAAGATTCCATCCTTGGCCACCAAGTTGCATCTAGGGTTAATTTGGGTTTCATTTGATGTGCATTTGGCACCCTAAATGCAACCCTAGATGCCTCCCACTCCTATAAATACCCTAGGCACCACACCTTGTAAATACTTTGGAAATTGAATATAAAGAGAGCATTTTGCCTTTATATCATCCTTAGTCACCTTGGCTATTTTCGGCCACCTCCCATCCTATCTCCACCTTGAGAGCAAAACCCTAGAAGTGGCCTTCACCTACCTTAAAGTGAGCCAAACCCTAGAGTGCCCTCTCAAACCTTTCATCAAACACTTCACCCACACTCTCCATTTTTATCCATTCCACCATATTCTTTCTCTAAACAAGACGCCACCTTTGAAGAACTTGATCCAAGGATTCAAGGTGTCCTCACATTGATCAACCAATCCATCAATGCTAGCAAGGATGCCATCAAAAGCATATGAAGAATTAAATCTCAAGAGATAAACCAAGGCATCATCTACAATTCCACAGAAGCTCTCAACATAAAACGCGTGATCTAAATGAAGAAACGAAGAAGAAGAGAAGCATGCATGTGTTAGAAAAAGTGTATTACTTTTTCATAAAAGGACAACGGTTATAATTCTGCATGACCAGAAAAAGACAAACTTTTAGGTCTTAGATAAAGTCAAACACCGCTGACAATAGGACAAAGAAAAATACACGCAATGTCTAAAAATAGGAAGCAACATTTAATGCAAGACCAAATGCATTAACTGAAAGGATCAAACTAGTCATGAACAGATATATCTGCTTCAACGGACACTTGCAACGAGAAGCTCTGCGCCAACGGATATATTCAAAATCAAGCAACGACAGATTTCCACTAGACCATATATATATCACTACTTCAAACCTTAAGAGGTTGGCTTTTGATTAGAAGAAAAAGAATTATATCAAGCCCACAAGAAAGAGACCAGAGATAAGCGTTCTTAGTCATTTGTACAATGTAATATTGTATTTGTATCTCTATAGACTAAGGTGTTTTATATGTCAATTATGGACAAACCTTAGTGAGTGTTATAAAGCTATGTATCATCTCCATGAGAGTAATCCAAACACTCAAACACAAGTCTCTGTAAGACTAAGGTAACAAGCATTAGCAAGTGTAGAAAGTTCCCAATCCTCTCTGTGAGAGTAACCCAAACACTCAAACCTGAATATAAATCTATCATGTGTAAAGCCTGAATAGGATAGTGTCGCCACCGGCCCAAACGGGCCTCGGCGGTCGCGAAGACGGTCGAGCTCGCTTTTATTTTAGTTTTGAAAATGTATTGGATTATTAGAACGACTTGTTCTCAAACTGAGACCTTGTCGATCTTATCCAATTTATTTATTAAATGTCTCACCAATCCATGTTAATCCTAAGCGGGACCCTCCATGGATTAGTGGTTTTCGTAGTAAAAGGGTTCATGGAGTCGCCACCAATGTTTTACTCAAAACATTGGAAAAAGAAGTTTAAGGCAATCGATTCAAAAATCGACTTCGGCCATTACAACCAGAGTCGGGTAAGGGAGTCGGTTACGTGTGGGGAAGGTGTTAGCACCCCACAACGCCCCTTTCGGGTTCCCTATGACAGATTATTTCTAAAATAATAGTGCAAAATTACTAAATTACCCCTATTTATTCTAAGCAATTATAAATTAACTATCTACATGATGACAATTTAATATGCACACAGAAAGCAGTAAAAGAAGGGATTTTTAGAAAAGAAACCTCTTGAAGCGTGCTTTTTATATATCAAGTAAAACTGGGAAGCTTTTTGGCGTTCCCTCGCTCTACAAGCCCGCTCACTCCTTCCTAAAAATAATTTTTGACTTGGAAATCCGATGGATTTCCCTTCGACTTAGTTCGAGACTCAAGCAAAATGCTCAGAACTCAAAAACTTCGTCGGATCAACTCTCCGAGTGATTTCTAGGCAGAGCACTGCTCAAAAAAACCCAGAATACTCAAGAAGAGGGTTAAAACTGTGTGTGAAAGTGTGGAATGACGTCAAAATGACGCCATATTTATAGGGAATAGGCGCAATACGGGCTATGGAATCAATACGGCCGTATTGAAATTTTTGAACTTCAATACGGCCGTATTGAATTCAATACGGCCGTATTGAAATTCAGAAATTTCAATGCGCCCGTATTGAGTTCACTGCGGCTGTATTGAAGCTTCAATACGGCCGTATTGATTTCAGTACGGCCGTATTGAAGTTTCAGAAACTTTAATACGCCGTATTGAGCTATCAAGCAAGATCGTCAAAATCCCTAATGGAAACACGATCGCCCAAGAAGAATATCCAAGTCAAAGGACTTTAAAACTTCCTCAGTTAAGATAGCTCTTCAACTCAGGCGTTGAGTGAGGCTAAGCCTGTAGAGGCTTCCTAAATAATACTCTGGGATACATAAGATCCCTCATTCCCCAATCGCCTACTCAGAGGCATCCCTGCAAAAAGAGAAAAATCAAAAATATCAATAAGTATTCCCCAAGCGGAATCTGGCACTCAGCCGAACACTGAACTTCAAATCCCCAGTCGCCTACATAAGAGGCACTCCTTCAAAAGGAAAAATCATAAAAAGATCAATAATCATTCCCCAAGTGGAATCTGGCTCTCAGCCAATCATTGAACATCAAGGTGATATGCCTAACAGAAGAGGCTAATCAAAATCAACGACAAAATCCCCCAGTGGATAACAGCCTACACAGAGGCAGCAAAATCAGAAAACCAAAAGAGACACCCGAACAAGGATAACCGGGATACTCCACCAACGTCGAAAGGACGTCAGCCAATCATAAGGCACCGCTCACATCAGAAAGAGCATCTTTGTGTCTGCACCCCTAAGGAATCAGAAATTTCCCAGTGGGCACCAACTACGCAATGGAAAGTTGGGACACAAGAACCTATGAGTAACTGCACATCCCCTAGACGGATCCCTGCGTTATCCAGCCCTCAGTGGCACAAAAATCAAAAAAACAACCGTCGAAGCAGCATCGTGGACTGTGGAGACAAAATCATCACAAATCCCTGGAAAGGAGATATTCACGCTACCCCGTCGTCACAAACACGGAGGTATGCAGCTTCCGGCTCGAGCAATGAGCGAAGCTATCTCTGGAAAGGAGGTACTCACTGCTCACCGTCGTCACAAAGGTACTTAGCTTCCGGCTCGAGCAAAGAGCGAAGCTAAGCCTGGAGAGGCGGTACTCACAGCTTCCAGCTTGGGCAGCAAGCAAAGCAAAGCCTGGAGAGGCGAAACTCACACTGCTCACCGTCGTCACAAAGGTGCTTAGTTTCCGGCTCGAACAAAGAGCGAGACTAAGCCTGGAGAGGCGAAACTCACACTGCTCACCGTCGTCACAAAGGTGCTTAGTTTCCGGCTCGAACAAAGAGCGAGACTAAGCCTGGAGAGGCGAAACTCACACTGCTACCGTTGTCACAAGGGTACTTAGCTTCCGGCTCGAACAAAGAGTGAAGCTAAGCCTGGAGAGGCGGGTACTCACAGCTTCCAGCTTGGGCAGCAAGCAAAGCAAAACCTGGAGAGGCTACTCGACAATTTTCCACCGGAAGACGCTACAAGTCAGAAGGTTGGCACATCACCCGGACAATTGGGTCAACTCCTTTACTTGTCAGCCGGTACACCAAAAGACTGTTTGACTAAGTAAAGGGGGGGCAGCTGTAGACCCCTAAAATTGTCCGGGTCGGAAATAAGACTCGAAGACTCTCAAAGATCGAAGGAAAGTCAGCCAGAAGGACTCCTAGAAGACCAATCTGTCGCCACCGGCCCAAACGGGCCTCGGCGGTCGCGAAGACGGTCGAGCTCGCTTTTATTTTAGTTTTGAAAATGTATTGGATTATTAGAACGACTTGTTCTCAAACTGAGACCTTGTCGATCTTATCCAATTTATTTATTAAATGTCTCACCAATCCATGTTAATCCTAAGCGGGACCCTCCATGGATTAGTGGTTTTCGTAGTAAAAGGGTTCATGGAGTCGCCACCAATGTTTTACTCAAAACATTGGAAAAAGAAGTTTAAGGCAATCGATTCAAAAATCGACTTCGGCCATTACAACCAGAGTCGGGTAAGGGAGTCGGTTACGTGTGGGGAAGGTGTTAGCACCCCACAACGCCCCTTTCGGGTTCCCTATGACAGATTATTTCTAAAATAATAGTGCAAAATAACTAAATTACCCCTCACTTGTATGATAACATGTTTATCTATTTGGCTTTAATAACTGTTGTATTTTTAAATTTACGCAATTGTTTGAAATAAAAACTGCACACAAACCTTTGCACACAACAGTTCCCTCTATACCCGGGGGCATGAGTGATTAACCATAGGGAGTGGATGTTAGTACGGCCGGTTGTCGAATGGGTCTATAGGTGCCCGTAGACCGTTGTCGGAAAACAACACTCAAGGTGATAACCATGAACTTGAGTCCGACGGTGCGTTGGAGCTTTCCATCGACCTACGATGAGAGGAATTGGGTCCCTATAATGGGGGCACCTTGGGGGCCTTGGACTGGTGAGAACAGTTAGAACCTACCTTGAATATGCACCTTTCTGCAGGATACCCCTACCTCGTGATTCGCTCGTGACTGTTCGTGGATGAGTGAATTGTTTGTGTAAATGCTTATGTGCAATTGTTTGTGCATTAATAAAAAACCTCGTGATAAGGTCTAAGAATAATACCCATGCATGAAAATACCATGACATGAGAGGAAAAACCATGTGTGAAAATATAATAAAAGTAAGGAGCATAGGCATCATTATCAATAATACCTCATGCATCCTCATCATCATTTATAGGTTCACTAATACCCTCTCGATGTGAGTGAAAGAGACCCGTGACTATTGAGATTCTCCGTTGTGGAGAGATCATAGGCTAGGGAGGGTGATAAACTTTCATCTTAAAAAAAGGCAGCGCCTTAAAGATGAAAGATTATCAAGCTCACATCGAGAGTGTATTCATATCATAAATAAGCTAATTAGAATAAACATTCATTTTAGAAAGTGGCTGGTCATCTCTCTGTCCTCACACGCGCAAAGAAGATCAAGAAAATGGAAGCATTGGAGGAGCAAAACAAAAAGCTCACAACCGAGCTTTCACAACTTAAAGACCAAATGGCGCAAATGATGGAACTCATGCGTCATCACAACATCCATGGATCTCATCACAGTGATCATGGGTCCCATCATGAGGGAGAGGAGGAAGAGCATGAAGAAGATCCTCCACATGCTATACCTATAGGGGCTGGAATTGTAATCAAAGAGCCCGAGGTTTCAAAAGAACAATTCCACGCCCTAAAGGATCGGTTGAGGGCTATGGAGGGACATGATTTTGACATCAAAGATGCCGCCGACATGTGCTTAGTGAGGGACATTCAATTCCCTCCTAAATTTAAAGTGCCGGATTTCCCAAAGTACGTGGGATCGACTTGCCCCAAAAGTCATCTCACCATGTACTGTCGCAAGATGGCTGCATATGCCACAAATGAAAAGCTCTTGATCCACTGCTTTCAAGAGAGCTTGGCTGAAACTGCACTCAACTGGTATATGCAGCTAGATGGAAATCTAGTACATACATGGAGGCAGTTGGCCGACGCCTTTCTCAAGCGCTATAAATACAACATCGACCTAACACCCGATAGGTCTGATCTTCAAGCCTTGAGTAAAAAGAACGATGAATCCTTCAAGGCGTACGCCCAACGTTGGAGGGAGTTGGCGGCACAGATAGAGCCCCCGCTGTCGGATAAGGAGACGGTGTCCTTATTCATCAACTCGTTGACTGGTCCCTATTACGATAAAATGATAGGGAACACAACGACACTCTTCTCGGACATCATCACCATTGGAGAAAGGGTGGAACAAGGACTTAAAAGTGGGAAGCTGGCTAAGCCTTCCCAACCATATGAAGCTAAGAAGGCCTTCGGGAAGAAGAAAGAAGGAGGAGTCAACGCTGTAACCATTTCTCCATCTTCTTCCGCTTCAAAGTCAGGCAAATCGCAAAACAACTCTGTGAAGAAGTTTGATAAACTTCCGACCACTTATAGCGATCTCCTGCCGAAGCTAGTAGAGGCGCGTCTTATAGCTTACATTCCACCAAAGAAAGTGAATCCACCTTACCCCGATTGGTACAATCCACAAGACAAATGTCTATACCATTCGGGGGCACCGGGGCATTCAACGGAGAACTGCAGAGCTCTCAAGTATAAGGTCCAAGACCTTATCGATGCTGGGTGGGTCACTTTCGATTCGACGGCGCCCGACGTGAGCAAGAATCCTCTACCGCAGCAGGAGTAGAGAGAAGGGCAAGCCATGATAGGGCCCCTCCACATTTTTTCTTTTAGGGACTCATGATCAGTACCCGAGATCATGAGGACCTTTTCATGTAAATAAAGGGTTTTGTACAGTTTTACATACATATATCAATAAAGAGGCATTTTTCACACATTATTCTCTCATTTTGTTCTATTCTCTCTCTCTCATTAATATTAATAAACTCTAAACCTAAACAGAACCAATAAATAATTATGTCTGTGATTGCTCGCTCTGACCGGGATCCGAAAGCCGAGGGTGAATGGGTTGAGTTGGACAGTGATGAGGAGACCATCTCTCCGGATCTGCAAAGACTGCTAGATCAAGAAGCTCGTCTACTCCAACCATATCAAGAGAAATTGGAGACCGTAAATTTGGGGCAGGGTCAAGAATTGAAAGAGGTCAACATTGGGACCCATATCAGTGATGAAATAAAGGCACAATTGATCCAACTATTGAGGGAATACAAGGACGTATTTGCATGGTCGTACCATGATATGCCCGGATTGGACTCTAATATCGTCGAGCATAAGTTGCCATTAAAAGAAGGGTTTCGACCTATCAAACAAAAGCTTCGACGAATCAAGCCCGAATGGTCTTTAAAGATCAAGGAGGAGGTAGAAAAGCAATTAGATGCGGGATTCTTGGTCGTATCTCAATATCCTGAATGGCTGGCTAACATTGTGCCAGTCATCAAAAAGAATGGGAAGGTTAGAGTGTGTGTTGATTATAGGGATTTGAATCGTGCCAGTCCAAAGGACGATTTTCCCTTGCCACACATCGATACACTTGTGGATCACACTGCCACAAACACACTCTATTCCTTTATGGATGGATACTCGGGGTATAATCAAATCAAGATGAATGAAGAAGACCGCGAGAAAACTTCTTTCATTACACCCTGGGGAACTTTCTGCTACAGGGTAATGCCTTTTGGACTGAAAAATGTGGGTGCCACCTACCAACGAGCGATGGTGACGTTATTCCACGACATGATCCACAAAGAAATTGAAGTATACGTGGATGACATGATCGCAAAGTCAAAAGACGAAATGAACCACATCCAGTATTTGAGAAAATTATTCAATCGGCTTCGCAAGTATCAGCTTAAGCTAAATCCGGCTAAGTGTACTTTCGGAGTTCGGTCGGGTAAGCTTCTTGGGTTCATTGTCAGCAAAAAAGGCATAGAAGTGGACCCCGATAAAATAAAGGCAATAATGGAAATGCCTCCTCCTAAAACTGAGAAAGAAATAAGAGGATTCCTTGGCAGGGTGAACTATGTCGCAAGGTTCATTGCACAGTTGACTGACACGTGCAAGCCAATATTCAAGCTGTTGCGCAAAAATCATTCCGAATCTTGGGATGAGAATTGTCAACAAGCTTTCGATAAGATCAAACAGTGCTTGGCCAATCCACCAGTGTTGGTGCCACCTGTCGAGGGAAGACCATTAATCCTCTATCTAACGGTACTTGATGAGTCCATGGGAGCTGTGCTAGGACAACAAGATGAAACAAAGAAGAAAGAACAAGCCATCTACTACCTGAGCAAAAAGTTCCTTGATTATGAAACCCGCTACACGCCACTAGAAAAGACGTGCTGTGCGTTAGCATGGGCAACACAACGGCTCAGGCAGTATATGATTAGGCATACTACTTGGTTGGTTTCCAAAATGGACCCAATTAAGTACGTGTTCGACAAACCGATAATCACTGGGAAGATTGCCCGATGGCAAGTGCAATTATCAGAATTTGACATCATACATGTCACACAAAAGGCCATCAAAGGTAGTACCCTAGCTGATTACCTAGCACACGGGCCGACCAATGACTATCAATCCCTTCAGGATGATTTCCCCGATGAGGATATAATGCATTTACAACATGAAGATCCTAAGGATGATACGTGGACCATGTATTTTGATGGAGCCTCCAACATGCTTGGACAGGGGATTGGAACAGTATTAATCTCCCCACAAGGAAAGCATATCCCCTTAACGGCAAGACTCAACTTCGACTGTACAAATAACATGGCCGAATACGAGGCTTGCGCGTTAGGAATCCAAGCAGCAATCAACAATGGTATCCTAAAGCTCAAAGTATTTGGAGATTCGGCTTTAGTCATCCACCAACTGCGAGGTGAATGGGAAGTCCGAAATCCTAAGCTGATACCATATGTTGAGCATATCAAAGACCTGATACAATTCTTTCAAAATGTCGTCTTTGAATATATCCCAAGGGAGGAAAATCAGTTCGCTGACGCCCTTGCTACACTATCATCGATGTTCGCCTTGGATAAGGAGCATGAAATGCCCATCATCAATATCCGGCGGCACGATAAGCAAGCGTTCTGCCTACTGATAGATGAAGCTGTTGACGATTATCCATGGTTCCATGACATCAAACAATATCTGTCAAAAGGGGAATATCCTGATATGGCTAGCGATAATGATAAAAAGCATATCCGAAGAAGGGCCATGGGATTTCTGTTGATTGGAGAAACCCTCTACAAAAAGAATTATGACTCGGTCTTGTTGAGATGTATAGACCAGGTCGAAGCTCAAAATGTGATCAGAGAAATACATGAGGGGGTTTTCGGTACCCATATCCCCGGGCCTGCAATGACAAAGAAAATCCTTAGGGCGGGATATTATTGGTCGACCATGGAAAAGGATTGTTACCAATACGTTCGAAAATGCCCCAAATGTCAAGCATACGCCGACAATATTCATGTTCCACCAACTCCACTAAACGTGTTGGCTTCGCCTTGGCCATTCGCAATGTGGGGCATGGATGTTATTGGACCCATTGAGCCAAAGGCATCTAATGGACATAGGTTCATTCTTGTGGCCATTGACTATTTCACCAAATGGGTAGAAGCGGCATCGTATGCTCATGTGACCCGAAAGGTGGTAACATCCTTCATCAGAAAGAATATCATATGCAGATACGGTATTCCCGACAAAATCATCACTGATAATGGATCCAATTTGAACAATAAGATGGTGGAAGAACTGTGCAAAGAGTTCAAAATTCAGCATCACAACTCTTCCCCATATCGACCAAAGATGAATGGGGCAGTCGAGGCAGCCAATAAGAATATCAAGAAGATAGTACAAAAGATGGTTGTCTCATTCAAAGACTGGCATGAGATGCTACCCTTCGCTCTCCATGGTTATAGGACTTCAGTACGTACATCCACAGGAGCTACTCCATTCTCCCTTGTTTATGGAATGGAGGCAGTTCTGCCGGTTGAAGTCGAGATACCTTCTCTGAGAGTAATCATGGAAGCAAAACTTTCTGAGGCAGAATGGGTTCAAAGTCGATACGACCAATTGAACCTTATCGAAGAAAAACGACTGAACGCCATATGCCATGGTCAAGCCTACCAAAGGAAGATCAAAAAGGCTTTTGACAAGAAAGTCCATCCTCGAATCTACCATGAGGGAGAGCTGGTGATGAAGAAATTGCTACCAGCTCAAAAGGATAAAATCGGAAAGTGGGCCCCAAATTACGAAGGACCATACGTGGTGAAGCGAGCCTTCTCCGGAGGAGCATTGATTCTCACAGACATGGACGGAGAAGGACTTCGATACCCAGTCAACGCTGACGTGGTAAAGAAGTATTATGCTTGAAGACGTTGCTTGCATCAGCCCGCTAGGATGAAAACCCAAAAAAGGGCATCCTAGGCAAAAGTTAGGGCAAAACGAAAAGCCCGCCAGTACAAGGGTACTAGGCAAAACAATGGCAAAATTATCCCCGCTAGGACATGTCCTAGGCAAAAATTAGGGGCAAAAGAATAAGATGCAAAAAGTAAAGCAAGCAACGATCACTTGAATCGAAAACCGAAAAGGCGTTTCAAGTGATAATCTTCTAGAAGCAAGCGTCTTGCAGCATCTACACTCCTGGCTCAGGCATCTCACCCGAAGCAACTAGGGAACGGGAAGGGCAGCAATCACAGATGTAATTGTTTAAGCCAAAAATGTACAGCCTACCCTGGCCAGCCATTCTTCAGAAAATCCCTTTGTAAATCTTTCTGTATAAACATTTGAATATCAATAAAATATCCATTTGTTTCTTTTCTCTCTTGACCATGTGATTATGCCTCTAAATTGATGTTTCAAAAATTGTATGAAACTCTCTTAATAATCGGTCAAATAAAGAAAATTGGAGGGGTTCCTAAAATCCGTAATCTCCTGCATAAAAGGCTCACAAAAATATTCCCTCACGTCGATGACAGAAATTCCTCCAAGAAGAGGAGGATAGGGAGAGCCATTCATTTTTCTAAAAAGCGTTAATAAAATAATCAAACTTGCATTTGTGCATCACACACACATTAGTTGCACATTCAAAGACCTTATCATGAGGCAATTGCATAGTACGGCCGTATTGGGCTTCATTCCCTCCACTTCCTTATTTTAAGCTACTCTAAGACCTCTAAACCTACAGATAGCCATCCTATGGTCTTCTAGGAGTCCTTCTGGCTGACTTTCCTTCGATCTTTGAGAGTCTTCGAGTCTTATTTCCGACCCGGACAATTTTAGGGGTCTACAGATAGGAAAAGAATACTTGTAAAGCCTGGAGGGGCTTGTCAAAGAATACTCACTGCTAGCCAGAAGTGGTTGATAAGAAAATACTAGCACTGGTGAGTGAAGTTGGTGGGCCAGGAGTGGTTGAGATTACTTGGAGAAGCAGAAGTGGTTTAAGAATACTAGCGTTGATGAGTGAAGCCGACGGGCCAGGAGTGGTCGAGAATACTTAAGGCCAGGAGTGGTCGAGAATACTTGGAGAACTAGAAGTGGTTTGAGAATACTAGTGCTATTGAGTGAAGCTAGCGGGCCAGGAGTGGTCGAGAATACTTGGACAACCAGAAGTGGTTTAAGAATACTAGCGCTGGTGAGTGAAGCTGACGGGCTAGAAGTGGTCGAGAATACTTGGAGAACCAGAAGTGGTTTAAGAATACTAGCGCTGGTGAGTGACGCTGGCAAGCCAGGAGTGATCGAGAATACTTGGAGAACCAGAAGTGGTTTAAGAATACTAGCATTGGTGAGTGAAGTCGTCAGGCCAGGAGTGATTGAGAATACTCAAGGTTAGGAGTGGTCGAGAATACTCAAGGCCAGGAGTGGTCAAGAATACTAGGTCTAGGAGTGGACGATAATACTCAATGTTCTTCATTTCATATCTAGTGGAACCCTTTAGTTGAAGGAGACTGGACGTAGCTCAGGTGAGCGAACCAATATAAAATAATGGCACTCTTTTATTTACTTAGATGAAAATCTTCCTCACCAATTAAACCTTTGTGAAAGACTTCGTCCGATGTTTATGTATCCTTAAAACAACTTTTAGACGAAGACGCCTACTTTGCTTTACAAATTTATTACACTGAAAGTTTCATCTGTTGCTTATCCTTAAACAAAACTATCTTGAAAAGGAAAATACAAGAACCTCAATCATTAGTGTTATATGAAACATTTTCCTTCAGTAGATGATAAATCCCTCAGACGCAGTAACCCTGTATTAAGAAAAATCTGCATAACCGTCTGATATTCAAAAGGGCACTAGACAAAGAACATTACTCTTGCGAAAACATTTTCAAAATACCTTCGTACCCACACACACATATTCAACCCCCCCTTCTATGTGTTTTTCATGTCTAACTTCAATTGGTATTAGAGCTTGACCCCTTGGGTTGAGCATCTAACAATGCAGGGGAATACAACGATCCATAGAAGAATGAATGTCAAAAGAGTGCTGAAAAACAAGAAAGACGAACAACTGGTATAGGTAAATCTAGTATCAAAACTTTCATTTCAATTGATGCATAATGTTTATGTTGTGAGTATAAACTATATCTGATAGACTAAGACAATATGTGTGCTCATGCAAATTTGTCTAAAACATACTAGAACAACAATCGTGGCAAGACACTATGTTAGTTATTTCTCTGAATGTAGTAAGAAACTACTACGTCTGAAAATCGTAGCTCAATGACACACTAAAGTAAGTTTCATATGATCATCTGATTCTTGCATTGGGAAACTCTATTGACTGTACCCCAAACCAATAACAATCATCATCAAAAGGCATGTCTGTCACGTGAAATCAAGCATCCCCTATTATCAATAGATATGCCTTTCAATCAATAGGTAGTATGACCACCACTCGTGCATATGTTAGAAAAGACTACTCCCTTATCTCCAATTAAATGCAGCCGCACGTTACTTTGCACGAGGAAGATAAATAAGCACCACGTAATGCATGTATTTAAAAATTAATTAAAAATTTTGAAGCCTTCGCTGGCTATAAAAACCCATAGAGCTTTTAGAAATCACAACACAACTCACACCTTCGAACTCCCAAAAGCCTTTCTAAATTCCTATACTCCACTCTCTCCCAAATGATCGATATCCATTACAATGGATGGACATAGCAACCTTGTTGAAGCGCACAAAACCATAACCTGCACCTATACCTTCACCTCGAAGGTAAGGTCAGAAAAGTATCTGGAGCAACACTCCAATGTCAACCAGATGAAGGAAAATGGGATACTCTGGTGTATCCACACTAGAGGTGTCACCTACACTGACTTGGTGTTGACGCACTATGTCCTCTTGAATGCTCCTCAAAGATTCCTGGAAGGAATGGTGTTCGGTGCACACCAACCTTCTCAAAGCAAGAGTTCTACGTTAGAATAGGTAGAGGAAGATGCGACTTGGAATGGACAGATAAGTAAAAATAATTATTCCAGAGTCGGTGCTGAAGAAGTAGAAGAAGAATGAGGAGTGGGCTTTGGCAGAAGGAAGGAGAAGCAAGTTCATCAACAGGAAAAACTCACTGAACGTGCTTCTACCATATAAGTTTTTCTGACGACTGATTATCTTTAGAAACTCATTTATCTTGATAAACTGAATGTTAAGAAGTTTTAACTTTCATGATCCGACCAAAAAATATTGTTGTATGTTTATAATAATTAACCTTGATAACTACTCTTGCATATATTTCTTTTTGATGAGAAATAGAAAAGAATTGATCAGTTTATCAAACTGGCTAAGAGCAATCAAGTAAGGGGGAGTGCATAACTAAGGGGGAGAAATCAAATTGAACTTGCAATACTTCTAATGTAGTCTGATGTAGTATATCTGAAACCACATGGTCAATTATATTTGTGATGGAATCTTGCCTAGGAAGGCAAGGGGTGACACATTGAAAGAGCCAAGAGGAATGGGCTAGACATGAAGGTTTAGGCCAGTCAAGGCCCAATGGGCCCAATGGGCTTGGAAAGCCCAAGTTGAGCTTCTTATGGGCCATATCTTATTTTAGCTATTTCCTTATGTCTTGTATATATCATGTTAGTATAGGTTTCCTATATTTTGGGTCTTGTATTTTGGACCATTTAGGATAACATTTTAGGTCATAGGCTTATTGGGCCTAATTTTGGGCTTCATGGGCCTTTGGGCTTTTGGTACCCAATATTGGGCTCATTTTCATTCTTGTAATTTTTTTTATCCATTGTATTTGCTTGGCCATTGTATTTAGGCCATTAGAATAGGAAATTAAGAGGAATAAGTTGATGGAATAACACTAAGGCCAAGAAGACCAAGAGGTGATATATTGAAGGAGGCAAGAGGAATGGGTTAGTGTTGAAAAACCATAGAAGGAGTAAGCCTACTTTTGGGCCTTAGCTCCTAAGTTTTTATAGCATTTATTTTTATTCCTATTTTTGCCCTTGTCTTTAATTTCCTATTTTACCCTTGTATTTTGGGGTATCTTAGTCATAGGATTTATTTTCTTTTGTATTTCCCATTTTACCCTTGTATTATAAGGTGCTTTAGATCATAGGGTTTTAATTTTGGGCTAAGGTATTTAATTAGGGAGCTAGACGCATTTTTGATTGTGTTTGGACCTATTTTTGGACTTAGAAAGGCTTAGGCCCAAGTGGAGGGCAAGGTTGCATGGTCTTGTCATGCACCTAGATGTAACTAAACCCAAAGATTCCATCATTGGCCACCAAGTTGCATCTAGGGTTAATTTGGGTTTCATTTGGTGTGCATTTGGAACCCTAAATGCAACCCTAGATGCCTCCCACTCCTATAAATACCCTAGACACCACACCTTGTAAATACTTTGGATATTGAATATAAAGAGAACCTTTTGTGCCTTTATATCCTTCCTTAGTCACCCTTGGCTAATTCGGCCACCTCCCTCCCATCTCCACCTTGAGAGAAACAACCCTAGAAGTGGCCTTCATCATCATGAAGTGAGCCAACCCTAGAGTACCCTTCTCAAGCATTTCCTCAAACACCTTTTACCCAACCTCTATTTTTGTCCATTCCATCATTATCCACCCTAAAACCTTGTGCCACCTTTGAAGAACTTGATCCTTGGAGAAGGCGTCTTATCCTTTGTTGACCATCTCAAGTTCATGCAAGTGAGTATGCCATCATAAGTATTAGGCATAGATCATAGAATGTTAATTACATTTAGGAGTAATTATAGTTTCATTTGAGTCACATGATTTGTGCCAAAGGTGGCTGCACATGTGTACACTTAAATGAATCCTAAATTACCTCTAAATGCAATTAGAAATCTAGAAGAGATGGCTGCACATGGCATGTGCAAGTGGACGTCCAACTTTGAATTCAAATTTGAATTTGAATTCAAAATTGGCGCCACTTTGTGTGCACATGGACATGGCGCCAATTTCATTGATCTGTGGCCTTTAAATGCTAGCCTCTCATACTTTTAAGAAACTTTTGAATCAATAGAGAATTCTAAAAATTTCATTCAGCCTATTCTCTCTCAAAGGTCACCGAAAATCTCCTTTAGTTCTAGGAATCCCTTAATTTTCCTACACTTGAAGTAAGCTTTCATTTGGTTCTTTTGGCTAGGATACTTCCATCCATAGCCTAGAGAGTCTTCTTCACCAATTCTCTTCTCTTCATCCACCATTCAAATGGAGTAACTCTCAAGGAAAAGATCAATGCATCCGGAGGAGGTCCAAAGAAGCAAGTAGCCTATCATTGCTTTAACCAATTCCATCAAGTGGTATCAAGAGCAAGGTTGCTTCCTTGAGTTAAGTGACTCCTTTTCACCGAATATTTTCTTGTGTTTGTGTGTTTGAACTTGTCACAATTGAGTTTCCTTTTTGGATCTATAATTTTCTGAAATTAATCTTTTCATAGATCCAAGTATTGATTGCATTTTGAGTTTCAATCCGCAATCAATAGGTCATAGGAATCAACTTGTGCTTATTTTTCTTTGATTGAGTCATTGCTTATTTCTTTTATTTGATTCGGTCATCTCATTGTCTATTCATGTGTTTGATTTTTATTTTGGAATCTTAAGTTTGTCAAGTCATGTTTAGTTCTTTAAAATGTCAAAAAAAAAAAAATTCAAGATATGCTTGTGTTCATATGCTAAATTTTTTTGAGTCAATTTGAGTTTGGCCGAAGCTCATTTTTAATCATATGTACCTTGCTTGATTTTCTTTTTTTCTTTGCATTTTTGAGTTCATGTTCATCATTAGATCATTGATGAATTCCTAGAGTTAGGTTTCTCTTATGTACATGAGTTTTCAAATTTCACCTTCCATTTCAAAATAGTGAATCAATCATATTTTCATTGAAATTTTAAGTGATACTTTCTGTTTTAGTGTATTGATTGTACTGGATCTAAATTTGACAAGTTTGATTGCTGGAAAACAGAGAAATACAGAGAATATTGACACAAAAGAGATTGAAAAAGAAAGAAAAACAAAGAACTTAAAAGGATCCAAACATTTTCAAATTAGAATACACTAGAACTTGAGTTTCATTTCACTTAAAATTATGATTCTAGTAGATCCGGTTCTTGATTTTTTGATTTGTGAAATTTTTGAAACAAAAGGCAAATATCTTCTCTGGAAAAGAAATTTGAATTCAGAAAAATAAAAGAATAAAATATATATATATATATATAGCAAGAAAAGCCGAGAAGAACAAATTAGAAGAAAATACACTTATTTCACAAGTAATTGATCTACTAGTTTGGTTTCTCTTCTTTGATTGCTTCCAAATTTCGTTTGGTTTTGTTAATCTACTCTAGAACCTATCTAGGAACTTTCCTATTTGTGTGCTAGCTGGTAATGAGTCTTAATTTTCTTTGATTCTTTGGCAATCTTTGAATCTTGTCATAAACACTTATTCTTTCACTTTTGGTATAAGCTTCCATAAATTGTGCTTTTGTTGCTTGTCTAAGTTTTCCTTGAACAAAATTCTGTGCTGGAAGTGGCATCAAATTCTTGCTTGAGAACCAAACATTGACTCAACAAGGATAGGAAAGGAGTTGTGAAACAAGGACCTTAAAATTTGACCTAAAATTGGTGACCTAAAACTCCTAAATTTACCTTCACAAGAGTGATCAATCCCTTCATCTTGTGAGCAGCCTACTTTCACCTATTTCTTGTGTTCTTTGTGCAGGTTCAAAGAGCGTCAAAGGGCCAAGGTTGGTGGTCACTAAAGCCGTCACAACTTTGTTTTAGGATTAGTTTAATTTCTTGCATTTTTCTTGTAAATTCAATCAATTTGTAATAACTTGAAGGGAGTATTAAGAAGCTGGTCAAGTATATCTAATCCCTTAAAGTCACTCACGTATAGTACTAGTGGAAGTGGCTTGGAAATTTCATATGTTTCAAGCTTCCACTTAGGGAAAATCTGACTAGTTGCTTAATATTGTTTCCTTTGATTTGTTGTTCTTAGTTTGTTTACTTTGCTTTATTAATTCGAGTAGCATGTGTAGAATTTAAATTGCTCATGTTTAGTTGTAATAAAAAACATTAGTGAAAATCATCAATCATTAAACAATTGTGAAAAGTTTGGGGAATTGAGATCACCATAAGGAAGTTTAGTGATTTCCACTTGAAAAGACTTGGTTATTAAGTGGCTCTTAGTAGCTCACCTCCCTTGATAGTGCAATTTGTAACACCCCAGCAACCCGCATGTGGATATTGTCCGCTTTGGCCGCAACCCTCAAGGTTTTGCTTCTGGCAATGGCACGCATGCCACCCCAAAACGCGTCCACACAAGGAAGGTATCAACACCCATATATATGGCATGCTTCGTTCTCCTTCCTAACCGATGTGGGACTTCACAATCCACCCCCCTCATGGGAGTCCAGCGCCCTCGCTGGCACACCGGCCTGGGTCCCGTCTCTGATACCAAACGTAACACCCCAGCACGGGTCCCAGCTCTGATACCAAATGTAACACCCCAGCAACCCGCATGTGGATATTGTCCGCTTTGGCCGCAGCCCTCACGGTTTTGCTTCTGGCAATGGCACTCATGCCACCCCAAAACGCGTCCACACAAGGAAGGTATCCACACCCATATATATGGCATGCTTCGTTCTCCTTCCTGGACCCGGGCCGGTGTGCCAGCGAGGGCGCTGGACTCCCTTGAGGGGGGTGGATTGTGAAGTCCCACATCGGTTAGGAAGGAGAACGAAGCATGCCATATATATGGGTGTTGATACCTTCCTTGTGTGGACGCGTTTTGGGGTGGCATGCGTGCCATTGCCAGAAGCAAAACCGTGAGGGCTGCGGCCAAAGCGGACAATATCCACATGCGGGTTGCTGGGGTGTTACATTTGGTATCAGAGCCGGGACCCGGGCCGGTGTGCCAGCGAGGGCGCTGGACTCCCTTGAGGGGGGGTGGATTGTGAAGTCCCACATCGGTTAGGAAGGAGAACGAAGCATGCCATATATATGGGTGTGGATACCTTCCTTGTGTGGACGCGTTTTGGGATGGCATGAGTGCCATTGCCAGAAGCAAAACCGTGAGGGCTGCGGCCAAAGCGGACAATATCCACATGCGGGTTGCTGGGGTGTTACATTTGGTATCAGAGCCGGGACCCGTGCTGGGGTGTTACATTTGGTATCAGAGCCGGGACCCGGGCCGGTGTGCCAGCGAGGGCGCTGGACTCCCATGAGGGGGGTGGATTGTGAAGTCCCACATCGGTTAGGAAGGAGAACGAAGCATGCCATATATATGGGTGTTGATACCTTCCTTGTGTGGACGCGTTTTGGGGTGGCATGCGTGCCATTGCCAGAAGCAAAACCGTGAGGGCTGCGGCCAAAGCGGACAATATCCACATGCGGGTTGCTGGGGTGTTACACAATTTGTATACTTAGACTTCCAAGTGTTAGTCTTATTCCTAGAAAAGACCAAAAATGTTTTCTTTTGCATAGCATATAAAATTCTTTTTGTTTAATCATGAGAAAACATTCCTCAAGTGGTTGTGACTCAAGCTCTCCAAAAAGTTTTTCACATCCTACTCAAGAGCTTAAATCACTAACACTTTGGACAAAGCAAAAAGTATTAACAAGTGAAAAAGAAAAACACAACTTGCAATTTTGGAGGAAGAAATTCGCATTATTAAAGGAAGAAAAACTTTTGGCAAAAATAAAATTGAGAAAAACAAGAGAAAAAGAAAGAAAAAAGGCATTTCTCTTAGGGAAGAGTAAGGAGGAAAATATCTCCTCTAAAGGACTTGTGAGTGAAGAGAGTTGTTCTATCACTAAAAACCATTTGCAAAATAATCTCTTCCTACATAAAGACCTTAAATCTTACCCTTATGCTACCACTAGTCATGAAGTAGAGATCCTAGAACAAAATATTTTAAAGAAAAATGAATCTCAACTTCAAGATGTAGTGAAGAAGGAGTGGACTACACTTAGTTCTATTTCTTGTGCTACTTCCTTGGAGGTGCCCAAGGAAGATAGCCTCCATCTCTTTAGGACTCCTTCTACCTTAGTTGTTCTAATAAAACACCCAAATTTTGGAATATATTGTTTTATAGATACATCTTGTCATGTTTCATATTCTATTTTTGATCTTAAGGGAAGTTCATCTTTATTTGAACTTAATTTGCCTCCTTCCTTACAAGACAAAAATAGTTTATATGAGTTTTGAAGATTCCACGGGACATTATCTTTTCATCACTATCTAACAAACAATATAATTCATAATTGTTTAGGAAGTTTTCTTGTAGTATTTTCTTTATTCTCGAGGGCATGCCTAGGTTACCATTTAGGGAACCTTAGGCAAGATGTTTTAGTTTTTAGAGATAACTCTTTCAATTGCTATAGTGTTAGTTTCATTACATTTCTAGGTTTTAGCTACACACATAAACTTTGCTTGGGTAAGGATCTTATCTCTACCTTTAGAGAGTCTAGTGTTTTTAGTGTAAATTTCTTTTCTAAGGTGAATCATCTAAGGGTATATCCTTCATTTCCATCCATTGAACATATCACCTCTCATGCATGGTATTTTATTATTATAGGTGATGATGTTTATCATAGAAACCCTCATGATTTGAGGACAAATCGTTTTCAAGAGGGAGGGAATGATGGAATCCTGCTTAGGAAGGCAACGGGTGACACATTGAAAGAGCCAAGAGGAATGGGCTAGACATGAAGGTTTGGGCCAGTCAAGGCCCAATGGGCCCAATGGGCTTGGAAAGCCCAAGTTGAGCTTCTTATGGGCCATATCTTGTTTTAGCTATTTCCTTATGTCTTGTATATATCATGTTAGTATAGGTTTCCGATATTTTGGGTCTTGTATTTTGGACCATTTAGGATAGCATTTTAGGCCATAGGCTTATTGGGCCTAATTTTGGGCTTCATGGGCCTTTGGGCTTTTGGTACCCAATATTGGGCTCATTTTCATTCTTGTAATTTTTTCTTTCCATTGTATTTGCTTGGCCATTGTATTTAGGCCTTTAGAATAGGAAATTAAGAGGAATAAGTATTAGGCATAGATCATAGAATGTTAATTATATTTAGGAGTAATTATAGTTTCATTTGAGTCACATGATTTGTGCCAAAGGTGGCTGCACATGTGTACACTTAAATAAACCCTAAATTACCTCTAAATGCAATTAGAAATCTAGAAGAGATGGCTGCACATGGCATGTGCAAGTGGATGTCCAACTTTGAATTCAAATATGAATTTGAATTCAAAATTGGCGCCACTTTGTGTGCACATGGACATGGCGCCAATTTCATTGATCCGTGGCCTTTAAATGCTAGCCTTTCATACTTGTAAGACACTTTTGAATCAATAGAGAATTCTGAAAATTTCATTCAGCCTATTCTCTCTCAAAGGTCACCGAAAATCTCCTTTAGTTCTAAGAATCCCTTAATTTTCCTACACTTGAAGTGAGCTTTCATTTGGTTCTTTTGGCTAGGATACTTCCATCCATAGCCTAGAGAGTCTTATTCACCAATTCTCTTCTCTTCTTCCACCATTCAAATGGAGTAACTTTCAAGAAAAAGATCAATGCATCCGGAGGAGGTCCAAAGAAGCAAGTAGCCTATCATTGCTTCAACCAATTCCATCAATTTGTCATCATCAAAAAGGGGGAAATTGTTAAGTCAAACAAAGACGAAAAGCAATTCCCAGCAAGGTTTTGAATGAGACAAATATAATATGTATTATTATTTCTAACAAGTGTGCTAGTGTTTCAGATATAAGTACAGACAAGTTGATATGCATCCATACCAAGACTAAGAGACATGAGCCAAGCACTGGACAAAGACTTCGCAAACGAAGGGAACACATAAGACGAAGACAGTCACAAACACAGACACAAAAGAAATAGAAGGAAGATAATGAAGTCTCAGATGATACGAGACCATGGACGATGACAATGGACCAGACAGAGACTTAAAGATACAGACGAAGACCAAGAAGGCTAGATTGTGTCTGGAGACACAACGAGACGAACTACCTAGCATACATACTCTTAGAAGAACACATGAAGTCATCAAAATAGAAAGAAAAAGAAAAGGATAATAGACTAGCAACTTTCCACAGATCAAAATTGTGTGTGTCAGTGCAAGTACACCTACCTGCCAAAAAAAGACAACACCTCTGTAGCAATAGTACCAGGGAAGTACAGAGACATTATAATATCAGTCATAGAAGCAAACAAATGGTACAAAAGATCTCGAGGAGCCCAGATTCAGCAAGCAAACATTTAATGCAAAATCAAAGGCATTAAATACAACAACCCATGAAGACTGTACAAACTAGATGAAAGAATCAGATGATAGCTAAACAAGCATAAAAACGAAGTCTGCTCACGGACGGAAGAGGACTACCACCAGAATGAGACATTGAAGTATCAGACGAAGCTTATGAAGAAAAGTCAATGCAAGACAAGTCATACGGACCAGATATGTTAAGACAAATGCAGACAAATGAAACAAATGACATAGGAATTTGAGCGTCAAAAGATGAATAGTTAGAACATAATATGTTCCACATGATCACAAGATAATTATACAAGGTTATGACAAGTGCAACTGTTATAAAGCTCAGATCAGACGAGACATATGTCTGAGGTTATAAAAAAGTCAACTATGCGTCAGACAAAGGACAACACAGCCTGAGAGACACTCTAGAGGGAAACAAGGTCGATCCACACGCTTGACCAGATCAAGAAAAGCCAAAGCATTAAACTCAGGCATTGAGTTAAAGGTCAAAATTGAGATGCACAGAACAAATAAACGAAGACGAAGACTGCCATAAAAGCATATGAAGAATTAAATCTCAAGAGATAAACCAAGGCACCGTCTACAATCACACAGAAGCTCTCAACATAAAACGCGTGATCTAAATGAAGAAACGAAGAAGAAGAGAAGTATGCATGTGTCAGAAAAAGTGGATTACTTTTTCAGAAAAGGACGACTATATTGTTGCATGACCAGAAAAAGACAAATAATTCTAGGTGTCAGATAAAGTCAAACACCGCTACCAATAGGACAAAGAAGAATACACGCAATGTCTAAAAATAGGAAGCAACATTTAATGCAAGACCAAATGCATTAACGGTAAGGATCAAACTAGTCATGAACAGATATATATGCTTCAATGGACACTTGCAACAGGAAGCTCTGCACCAACAGATATATTCAAAATCAAGTAACGGGAAGATTTCCACTAGACCATATATATATATATCACTACTTCGAACCTTAAGAAGTTGGCTTTTGATTAAAAGAAAAAGAGTGATATCAAGCCCACAAGACAGAGACCAAAGATAAGTGTTCTTAGTCATTTGTACAATGTAATATTGTATTTGCATCTCTATAGACTAACGTGTTTTATATGTCAATTGTGGACAAACCTTAGTGAGTGTTATAAAACTATGTATCCTCTCCTGAGAGTAATTCAAACACTCAAAGACAAGTCTCTGTAAGACTAAGGTAACAAGCCTTAGCAAGTGTAGAAAGTTCCCAATCCTCCCTGTGAGAATAACCTAAACACTCAAACCTGAATATAAATCTATCATGTGTAAAGCCTGAAGAGGTTAGGAAAAGAATACTTGTAAAGCGCGGAGGGTCTTGTCAAAGAATACTCACTACTAGCCAGAAGTGGCTGATAAGAAAATACTAGCACTGGTGAGTGAAGCTAGCGGGCTAGGAGTCGTTGAGATTACTTGGAGAACCAGAAGTGGTTTAAGAATACTAGCATTGGTGAGTGAAGCCGACGGGCTAGGAGTGGTCGAGAATAATCAAGGCCAGGAGTGGTAGAGAATACTTGGAGAATCATAAGTGGTTTGAGAATACTAACGCTAGTGAGTGAAGCTAGCGGGGCAGGAGTGGTCGAGAATACTTAGAGAACCAGAAGTGGTTTAAGAATACTAGCACTGGTGAGTGAAGCTGGCAGGATAGGAGTGGTCGAGAATACTTGGAGAACCAGAAGTGGTTTAAGAATACTAGCGCTGGTGAGTGAAGTTGGCAGGCTAGGAGTGGTCGAGAATACTTGGAGAACCATAAGAGGTTTAAGAATACTAGCATTGGTGAGTGAATCCGACGGGCCAGGAGTGGTCGAGAATACTCAAGGCCAGGAGTGGTCAAGAATACTCAGGTCTAGGAGTGGACGATAATACTCAATGTTCTTCATTTCATATCTAGTAGAACCCTTCAGTTGAAGGAGACTGGACGTAGCTCATATGAGCGAACCAGTATAAAATAATTACACTCTTTTATTTACTTAGACGCAAATCTTCCTCACCGATTAAACCTTTGTGAAAGACTTCGTCCAATGTTTATATATCTTTAAAACAACTTTTAGATGAAGATCACTACAAGAAAAATGTAAATTTCTGACGGATATGGATCCGTTAGAAATTTCTGACGGATTTATTTCCGTTGGAAATTTTTGATGGAATTTTCCGTCAAAAATTTCTGACGGAAATATAAATCCGTCGAAAATTTATGACAAATTTTTCGACGGAAAAATCTGTCAGAAATTTCTGACGAAATTATAAATCCGTTGAAAATTTTTGACAAAAATTTCTGACGGAATATTCCGTCAGAAATTTCTTATTTTTAATTATTATTTTTAAATCTTCTTTTTAATTTTTTATTTTAATTTCTTATTTTTAATTTTTTATATATATTTGTAGTATTAAAAATTTTATATATCTTTTAAAGGTATAAATATATATTATAATTATTTATTACAAGTTTTTTATATCTACGATTAGTATTAAAGATGAAAATAAATTAGGTCACACTATATTTTATTATAATTTAGTTGGTTTGAACATAACTTTTTTTAAAAATATATATTTTAAGTATGACTTATTTATCTATCATAGAAATTTTTTAAATATTTGGGTAGAACTACAATCATAAAGACTTATTTTATAATAATTTAACACTATTAAAAATATAAAAATAAATATGTTAAATTTTATAAAAATAAAGTTTAATTTATTTATGATATAAATATGTTTTTAATATCTAATATATATTTTTAGATGATAATTTATTTTAAAATATATCATATAATAACAATTCTAAATGGAACATAAATCTTCTGATTTTTCTTATTTTGATTTTTTTAATCAATGTATACAATTTTACTATTTTGATTTTTTCAATCAACATATACAATAAATAAAAACCACAAAAGATAAACATGCATACTAAAAATTTTATTTTATCAAAAAATTATTTATTTTAATATATTACATTATATATGTGAATATTAAGACATATATATATATATATACACATATATATTATAGTTAAACTTTTTTAAAAAATTAATTCATTATTAAAAAAAAATTATCACATGAGAATTAATTTCCTTCAAAAATTCGACAAATTAAATATCAAATAAATAAACATTTTTTCTGAATCTATATATTTATTTTATTAGAATATAATTTTTATTTTTTAAAATATATTATTTTTTTAGATAAAAAATTATGTATATGTCAAATAGTAGTGGGGGCAAGTGCCCCACTATTCCAAACGTGCATCCGTCCCTGTATATATGTATATATATATATATATATATATATATATATATATATACATATATATATATATATATATATATATATATATAATATAGGGGGTTATCATTATTCTGGTGTAACTTTTACTAAGTATTATGTCGCTCAATAACTTTATATTAAATGTGAATTTGGTAAATCCAACCGTTAAATTGAAAGTTCATATCACTTTATACGTGTATATCAAATTTTGTTAAAATTGAAGAACAACTGGAAGGTAATCAAAGTGTTCATATTTTAGTTTATTTTGAAATGAATATATTACATCAATTTTGTTTTATAAAAATGAAGTATCAAATCATCTTGTATTAGTATAAAGTTTTGTATATATAATCTATAAGAGATATGAACTTTCAATCTAACAGTTAGATTTACCAAATTCACATTTAATATAAAGTTATTGAACGGTGTAATACTTAGTAAAAGTCACATTTAATATATATATATATATATATATATATATATATATATATATATATATATATATATATATATATATATATATATATATATATATATATATATATATATATATATATATATATATATATATATATATGAGTGGGGTTATAATTACAATGGTGTAAATTTTACTAAGTGTTACACCGCTCAATAACTTTATATTAAATGTGAATTTTGTAAATTCAACCGTTAAATTGAAAATCTTTTACTCTTAAATCATATATACAAAATGTTATATTAATCGAAGATGATTTCTTATAAAACAAAATTAAATCTGTCAGAAAATTTATATTTTCAATGAGAAAATTTTTGTAGGAAAAGCTATATTATTGATAAAATATTTCAGACAAATTTATATTTGTCAAAAATGTAAGAAATAGTTTTAAATTTGATATGAAAATATTATGATATAATTAGATAAAATTTTAAGTTAGTATTTTATTAATGATTGATAATTAAAAAATAAAACAAGGATAAATATATTTTTTGAATTTTATATGTTTGATTTAAGATAACTTACAAAATAACTCTTGGTAAAGTTATTCCGCTCAATAACTCATGGTGTGTGTTGAATTTCATCGATCCAATTAATTGTTAAATTAAAAGTTATTAAATTTTACTAATAATTAATATATAAAAAACTAATTAGTTTTAGAATAAATTATCTACTAATTAACAATATAATTGAAATATTGATTATTTTAAATTATTTAACTAAAATCTTATTGACAATTTACTATATGATCTTAATATTTTTGTATAACTAATATCTTGTTTTAAATTTGATATGAGAATATTATATATAATTAGATAAGATTTTAAGTTAGTATTTTATTAATAGTTGATAATTAGAAAAAGAAAAAAAAGGATAAATACATTTTTTGAATTTTATATGTTTGATTTAAGGTAAATAAATATATTAAATTAATTAATAATTTATTTAAAATATTAAAATCTAATTTATAAGTATATAATAAATAAATATTTATAATTTTATAAATTATATTATCATTATAAATTATAAAATTAAATAATTGAAATTATAATTTTAAATAGAAATAAGTAGATGTTAATTATAAAAGTAAATACATATAAATAAAGAATAATTAAATATATTATTATTATTATTATTATTATTTGTAATATAAAATTATTATATATTATTATTATAGTACAAATATGAAATTGTATATTTGAGGATGACTTAAATGAATTAATTTGTACAAGTTATACTGACAACACACATATACATTTCGGTAGCTTACTCATCAGAACTTCAGAGTTAAGCGTGCTTGACCTGGAGTAGTACTGGGATAGGTGACCTCCTGGGAAGTTTCCCAGAAATTGCACAAGTAAGGATAAAACACGCTAAATAGTGAAATATTGTGAAATAGAACCCTTGAGAAACCAAATATGAGGGTTGTTACATTAATAAATTTATTAAAATTAAAAAAATTTAAATTTTGACGGAAATTTCCGTCGAAAATTTCTTATGGAAATTTCCGACGGATTTTTCCGTTAGACCAAATATGAGGGTTGTTACATTAATAAATTTATTAAAATTAAAAAATATATATATAATTTCCGACGAAAAATTCGGTCGAAAATTTCCATTCCGACGGATTTTTCCGTCAAAAATTTCTAACGAATGATTTTTTTTTCTGACGCCACTTTTTTTGACGGATTGAAATCCGTCGGAAAAAGAAAAATCCGTCAGAAATTTAGTTGTTTCCGTTGGAAATTTTCGTCGAAAGTCAACATTTTTCTTGTAGTGGATGCTAACTTTGCTTGACAAACTTATTACACTGAAAGTTTCATTTGCTACTTATCCTTAAACGAAACTATCTTGAAAAGGAAAATACAAGAACCTCAATCATTAGTGTTATATGAAACATTTTCCTTCAGCAGATGATAAAACCCTCAAACGTAGTAACCTTGTATTAAGCAAAATCTGCATAACCGTATGATATTCAAAAGGGCATTAGACGAAGAACATTACTCTTGCGAAAACTTTTTCAAAATATCTTCGTACACACACATACATTCAACCCCCCTTCTATATGTTTTTCATGTCTAACTTCAACTTGGTCAAAGGTGAAAAATCAAAAACTGTTTTGGTTTTGGAACGTTATAGTAATAAAAAAAATAAAGATTAATTAGATTAAATATTTAATTTAAATTTAAATTATAATATAATTTCTCAACAATCCCTCAGTAATTTAAAATTTTAAATATGAAAAAAAATGATATATATTATATAAACTTAAATATTTTAATGGAGCATGATATATTATATTTTCAGTATAAGGAACCTTCCGGGTTTGAGCTTTATACCTAGTGCATATGAACTTCCATATGAGAGAATATGGAGACATGATTGTCTTGAGCCATATCCCTTTGACCAAATTTTAGAACATAACACGTATAATAAATGTGTTCATTTGAGTTCTAATCAATGGAGCGCATTACGGCCTTGCACGTGTATCTTGTTTCGTGAGTGTCATTTAGAGATTGTCCATATCTTACAATAGTGGCTCCACCACCACACTCACTAAGTGAACCCTTTCAAGGGTGGTCTGTGACACCCACCCCTACAACAATTGTCATTGGGTCCATTAAAAGGTATTTTTTAATTTTAACACAATAAATATAAAAATCTGAATACCTCAACCTTATTACTGTCATAGTTTACTTTAGAGTAAACCTCGCCATAGGAATGGAACATGCAATAATTTTGCAATTTACAATGATGTACTTAGTTAACAAACAATTTTGTTATTACCCATTGAACTCTATTTATGGGATCGCCATTTATGTGGAGACGGGTGTCCATTGTTGCAACTAGTTGATGGACTTTAGTCCCATTCGCCTCAACGATTCAAGTACTTGTTGACGCATCAACCCTTTTGAGAATGGATCTGCAAGATTATTTTCAGATCTGATAAAATCAACAGAAATAACACCATGAGTTATCAAATTTCTTATAGATTTCAGCAACTTCAGAATTAATAACTACAAATCTATAAGTAGTACTATGTAAAGAGTATCCCAAGAAAACACAATCAACCGTCTTAGGACCAATTTTTCTTTTTTTATTAATAAGAATATTCATCGTTGCAAAACACCCCCACACTTTGAGATATTTCAAATTTGGTTTTCTATTTTTCCAAAGTTCATAAGGGGTTTTATCTGAATTTTTATAAGGAATTCTATTCAAAATGTGACATGTAGTAAACAAAGCTTCCCCCACAAATTACTAGGCAAACCAAAACTTATAAGCATAGAGTTTATCATGTCTAATAAAGTATATTTTTTTCTTTTAGCAATTCCATTAGATTGAGGAACATAGCGAGGAGTGACTTCATGAATAATGCCATGTGTTTCAAAAAATTCACCTATTTCATTAGAAGAATATTCTCCTCTTCTATAAGATCGAAGTATTTTAATACTCTTTTCTAATTAATTTTCAACTTCTTCTTTATAAACCTTGAATTTTTCAAATAACTCACTTTTATGAATAATCAAGTATACATAGCAATATTTTGAGAAGTCATCAATGAAGGTAATAAAGTGTTCCTTTCCACCACGAGTAATAACACCATTGCTATCACATATATCAGTATGAATGAGTTCAATCAAGCAAGTTTCCTTTTGGACAGAATTTTAAAAAGATTTTATAGGTTGTTTGGCTTGAACACAAACTTCACAATTTTGTTTCAATTCATTAAAAGATTTAGGAATAAGATTGTTAAGTCTCAATTTTACCTCTTTTTGGATGAGACTTATTGAACAAATTCCACTCATCCTTTGAACCATTGCAATATAATTGTTCTCTTTTTGGTTCATTTTGTGTGCAGATATAACTAACCCAAATTCATCTAACAATACCTTAATCCACCTCATTTTTTGTGCAGGTATTGAGCTAGAGATTTGAGGATTGAAGATCTTTTGGATTGGAAACATAAGGAGCCAAGGAGCTGAGCAGAGTGGCTGCGCCGGGCGCAAGATGACTCCGCGCCGGGCTTGAGAAGAACAGAGCAGTGGACTTCTGGAAGTCATACATGCGCCGGGCACGAGACTCCACCACGCCGGGCGTGATCGAGGCAGAGAGTACCTCAATACTCTCTGGAACGAATTGCGCCGGGCTTAATAGAGAATTGTGTCAGGCTTGCTCTAAGGCAGAGAATGCTTGAAAGCCTCTGGAAGACACTGCGCCGGGCGTAAAAGTAATTGTGCCGGGCTTATAACGAGGCAGAAAGTGCTCAGAAGACTCTGAGCCGGGCGCGAAGACTTATGCGCCGGGCGCGAAACCCTAATCTGACCTCCCAGGCTCGTATTTGAAGCCATTTTCGAGGGTTTCTCCCTCATTCTCACATTGGGCGCCTCCAGGAGCTGCGGAAGGGATTCCCAGGGCTTGGGATCGTCCGTGTGCGGATCTTTCCTTCGGTTCTTCATCCTCCTTTCATCTCTATTTTGTATTTGCCCTCTTTGTTGAGTGGTTTCACCCATTTTGTGGGGTTAGATGTAACCAACGTACTCTATTGTAATCTTTATGATTTTAATGATATATATACATGTTTTTTTATTCTTTGTTGTGTTTGTTTCTATTCTTAATGCTTGCTTTGGATTGATCACCCTTTGCATGATTTAAGGTTCCATGGGTATTGGAAAATAACCTTTGAAACTAGTTCTGAAACATATGCCTAGTGGTGATTGTATCTAGGGATAGAGCTTGACCCATTAGTAGTCTTAAACCCTAGCCCGTAATGCGGGTGTAGATATTGGGTACTCAAGGGATTGATATTCAATATCCACATCTAGGCTCTTTCTCTAAGGGATTAGGTTTGAGTAAACTTATGGGTTGACTAAGCAATGAATTCAACAAGAGATTAAGGATACATTAGTGTTACGTTTGGTGAAATCTGACCCCCACAACCTCACAATACCAAAATACCATTCCTTACCTTTTCCACTCACAAAACAATATTTATTTACAGCTTTCATTCCAATAGTCACAACTTTGCATTCACTGCACAAACTATGAAATTGGAATTATTCTTTAGTCACGAATAGTCAATAAATGCTTATATTACCTTCTAATCCCTGTGGATACGATATTTTTACTACTTGAACGGCCGGTATACTTGCCGTGTTTGAGACCGTTGATAGAATTAAACGAATTTACAAATATTAACAAAAGTGTTTCAACGGAAATCTCAACAAGTTTTTGGCGCCGTTGCCGGGGATTAGAATGGAGATTTAGTATTTATAGCTATTTGTGACTTATTCTTTTACTTTTATTTTCATTTTATGGTAGGAATGAATTGTTGAAGCTGACCTGGGCGCTCTAGTCCTCTACTTTCTCTTGTATGCTAGGTACTATGAACAAGATTGACCAATCCCTCTGAGCAATTGTTGAGCAATCATGAGATTGAGCACAAAGCAAGGAGGAACAAGAGCAACAGGAGGAGAAGGAGAGTAGAGCACTTCAAGTTGGCCACCGTCAGGCTCGGGACAGTAAACAAGCGCTTCCTGGGAGGCAACCCAGAGATCTGAACTGTGTTTTTATCTGTTTTTTCAGTTGCTTATGTTTTCAGCTTTGCTTGTTTATGATTGAGTTAGAATTGTATGTTATACTTGTTTTTGGGACTTGTTTTGTGATTGTGCATAGTCTATGATATGTATGTTGTATTATATTATATGTGTTTTGTGTTAGGTATTAATTGTGTGATTCTTGCTTGAGTGGGTTAATATAGATCAGAATATGTTAAGAGTGTGAGGAGTGGAAAATCTAGGTAAAAGCTTCACAGAGTTAATCACGCCGGGCGAGACTTAGCCACGCCCAGCGCACCTAGAGTAAATTGGCCTCTGTCAAGACCCACGCCGGGCGCAATTCCTATTGCGCCCGGCCCAGCCTTCATTAAAACCCCTAGAACGACCAAGCCCAGCGCATTTATTGGGGGTGCCGGGCACATTAAATACTGAAGGGTCTGAGCCTTAAATACGCCGGGCGCGAATCTGCCCAAGCCCGGCGCATTGAATGCTTGCACGTTGTAACCCTAGATAAGCCCGGCGAGAAACGGCAGAGCCCGGCGCGACACCAGAAAGGGCAACCTCTGGGCTTCTACTGATATGGCGCCCGGCGTGGGTAATTTGACGCCCGGCGCAACCCTGCAGATGCCTTAACCTCTCAACTTCCTCTCCCACGTTCCCACTCACTCTCACCCTCTCAACTCCCTTCCCTTTTCTCTCAACTTCCCACTCCGAAAACTTCATTCTAACCACCTCTTCTCCTTCAACTTCTCTTCATCATTCACTCTCAGCATTCTCCATCTCAGGGTCACGCATACCATTTCTCCTCCTCTACAATAGCTCATCTCAAGTAGGTTCACACTCAACTTTTTCTTGTCTGGTTTTGCATTTTTCCTTCTTCTTTTTGGGATTTCATGGGGTTTTTGTTAAGGGTGCAATCACGCCAGGCGCGGTGCCTTCGGCTGAAGCTGCGAAACGGCCCGTTCAAATTCCAGAACGGCCCGTTTTGGACTTTGGAACGGCCTGTTCCATGTCCAGAACGGCCCGTTTTGGAATTTGGAACCGACCGTTCCAATTCCAGAACGGCCCGTTTCGAATTTAAGAACGGCCCGTTCTGATCTTGGAACAGCCCGTTCTGGCCACTTTTCTAAAAACGCTTACTTGCGCCCGGCGCAATTTATTTTTGCGCCCAGCGCAGTTGGTTCCAGAGAGTCCTCTCTACTCTCTGCGCCCGGCGCAATTATGTTTTGCGCCCAGCGCATTTGCTTCCAGAGAGTTTCTACACACTCCCTACGCCAGGCGCATGAAATCCTATGCCCGGCGCAAATCACTTCTGGACCCCTCTTTTCATTGTTTTTAGCTTCTTTTTAGGGTTTATTTCCAGTCTAGGGCTAGTTTCCTTTTCGGTAAATTGCACTGGTCATCCTTATATGTTTTATGCTCATGTCTGTCTGCCTGGGATTTCTGTTGTTTATTTTCTGCAGATGGCCTCTTCCAGCAAACGCCCACGTCAAAGCAAATCTGGGCAAACTCCTCGCAAGCAGACTCGACCTTATTCTGATCTCGTCCTCACTGAACGAAATGAGAAGCACTTTGAGTCAGTCAGTGCGAAGAAGTTTATTCTTGAGAGACGGGTCGAGTTAGAGCCTGATGAGGCCCCTGAGTTTCAAGCAGAGCTACGCCGACGCCGGTGGGAGAGGCTTGGCTCTTACCCACTCCCGGCCAACATAGCAGTAGTCAAGGAGTTCTACGCCAATGCCCTGCGATTGGAGGAGGGCATTGCGCCATTTGTTAGCTATGTTAGGGGTGTGCGAGTCCCCTATGACGCCCAGACGATTAATCAATTTTTGGGGACTGCGCTGAGGGCTGATGAGGAGTCAGAGTATAACAACTACACCACTGAGACGATGGACCCCGCTCTAGTAGAGGCTGCTATCTGCGTACCTGGACGTGGGTTCCACAGGAACCGATCTCAGCTGCCTCTCCACGTGAAGCGCCGGGATCTTCTTCCAGTGGTCAGGATCTGGTCAGCCTTGGTGCATGCCAACATTCTCCCGTGCTCCCATGTATCTGACCTGCACTGGTCTCGGTCCATGCTCATGTATTGCATTATGACTCAGAGGACCGTGGACCTGGGCGGCATTATCTGTATAGAGATCTCGGGCTGCGCCAACTCTGCACCTGGCTCCGCCCTTGGACATCCATCTCTCATCACGCAGTTATGCCAGTTGGCAGGTGTGGATGTCCACTCGCCACCATTTGAGGGTCCTGGCAGGGCCATTGACAGCAGATACATCTCTGCCTATTGCCAGGACCGCGCGCCACCAGCAGTCCCTGCCCCCGAGCCTATTCATGTTGCTGGGCCCCAGGAGGACGTGCCCATGGATGATGCTGCTGCCTCAGACCCTCCACTCACTATCCATCAGCGTTTTGACGCCTTGGAGGGTCGCATGGCCACATTCATGCAGCGACAGGAGGACCGCCTGGATACTTTTATGCAGAGGCACGAGGGCCAGATGGAATCTCTCCACCGTGGACAGACCTTCATGTTTGATGCCTTCAGGAGTTTCACGCTGCACTCTGCCCCTGATTACCAGTTCCCCACCACCACTGATTATCATGCTTACACGGGGTGGCCTGGGGACCAGGCTCCTTTCTTTGAGGGGGGTGGAGCTTCCGAGGATGCTGAAGTTGCTGCTGAGGAGGGTGGAGCTGACCCCGGAGCTGCTGATGATGACCAGGCCCCATGATGATGCAGATGGAGCTGGCCTTGGACCATTTTACTTTTATTATTTGTTGTCATTCAATTTTTCTGTTTCTCAGTTGTAGTTGTTTAACTGTTCTAGTCCCAGAACTCTATTTTATATATCTATTTCTTTTTGGTGATTACTTTGTTGGTTCTTTTTGTGAATATTCTGCTTTAGCATGGTTTTTAATCTTGTTGATACTTGCTTTGCTTGTGGTTGATTCTGGATTGTAGTTTGCTTGATGTTTATAGTGTTTGTACCCTAGACATTTTCAAGTCACATTAGATCTTTAGTTCATGACTAGTTGCATACGGGTTTCAATGTTGATCATAGAACTGAGCTGAGCTTGATAGTTTGTGGATGCATAGCCGGGTGAGGTTTGAGCCTAAACACTGATGAGTGAACTACGCTTAGGTTGCATGATAGACTTTGCTTGAGTTTCCCTGGTGGTTTGCTTATGTTATGCACTTATATGATCAAGGCATTCACATTTCCATATTTTGTTAACCATCTAAGCCAAAAAGCCATATCCACTTTCCATTTGACCCATACCTTCCTAAGCCTAAACACCATACCTTCCACTTGTCCAAAACCAAGAAAAATTAACCATAACCTTTGTCTTGGTTAAGAGAGCAAAAATAATGACATCAAATAAGTTTGGGGGAGTTGAAGAATGAGGAAATTTGGGAAGAAGAAAGTATGTGGTCAGCCATTACTAAATAAAAAAATAAAATAAAATAAAAAAAGAAAGAGAGAAAAACAAAAAGCAAAACAAAAACAAAAAGGCTAATGGCTGGATCCGGTAAAGGGCATGTGCCAAAAATGTGTAATGGGGTATGGAGAGGGACATCACTGTAAAATCTTATTTGCTCTCTTAAGCCATAGCACCTACAATCCTTGAAAAATCATAAAACTGCTAATGCTTGACCCTGCTTGACCCAGAATTGCCCTAATAAAGACCTTGTGATAAGTGCCTGCATTTGTTTTACCACTGGTCTCATTTGGAAACGAAGAGCAAAGTTGAATCATGTGGCGTGAGTAGTAGACTAGAGAGAAACACTCACCCTGATACACTAGTGTGCATAGAGAGAAACACCTTCCTAGTGAGGTTGTATACACAGATAGTCATTACTCTTCTCAGCTCTTTGATCTCTTTTGAAACCTTTGTTTGCACCTTGTCATGTTCTTTTGCAATATTTGTGACTGGAGATCCATCTTAGGTTCATGCTTGCGAAAAGAAAATACAAGTGAACTGGGATGTAGAATTTGACACACTTGCACTGCTTGTTATCTGCTAGATTAATGACCTTTTGCTTGAGGAAAAGCAAGGTTCTAAGTTTGGGGAAGTTGTTAAGTCTCAATTTTACCTCTTTTTGGATGAGACTTATTGAACAAATTCCACTCATCCTTTGAACCATTGCAATATAATTGTTCTCTTTTTGGTTCATTTTGTGTGCAGATATAACTAACCCAAATTTAGCTAACAATACCTTAATACACCTCATTTTTTGTGCAGGTATTGAGCTAGAGATTTGAGGATTGAAGATCTTTTGGATTGGAAACATAAGGAGCCAAGGAGCAGAGCAGAGTGGCTGCGCCGGGCGCAAGATGACTCCGCGCCGGGCTTGAGAAGAACAGAGCAGTGGACTTCTGCAAGTCGTACATGCGCCGGGCGCGAGACTCCACCACGCCGGGCGTGATCGAGGCAGAGAGTACCTCAATACTCTCTGGAACGAATTGCGCCGGGCTTAATAGAGAATTGTGCCGGGCTTGCTCTAAGGCAGAGAATGCTTGAAAGCCTCTGGAAGACACTGCGCCGGGCGTAAAAGTAATTGCGCCGGGCTTATAACGAGGCAGAAAGTGCTCAGAAGACTCTGAGCCGGGCGCGAAGACTTATGCACCGGGCGCGAAACCCTAATCTGACCTCCCAGGCTCGTATTTGAAGCCATTTTCGAGGGTTTCTCCCTCATTCTCACATTGGGCGCCTCCAGGAGCTGCGGAAAGGGATTCCCAGGGCTTGGGATCGTTCGTGTGCGGATCTTTCCTTCGGTTCTTCATCCTCCTTTCATCTCTATTTTGTATTTGCCCTCTTTGTTGAGTGGTTTCACCCATTTTGTGGGGTTAGATGTAACCAACGTACTCTATTGTAATCTTTACGATTTTAATGATATATATACATGTTGTTTTATTCTTTGTTGTGTTTGTTTCTATTCTTAATGCTTGCTTTGGATTGATCACCCTTTGCATGATTTAAGGTTCCATGGGTATTGGAAAATAACCTTTGAAACTAGTTCTGAAACATATGCCTAGTGGTGATTGTATCTAGGGATAGAGCTTGACCCATTAGTAGTCTTAAACCCTAGCCCGTAATGCGGGTGTAGATATTGGGTACTCAAGGGATTGATATTCAATATCCACATCTAGGCTCTTTCTCTAAGGGATTAGGTTTGAGTAAACTTATGGGTTGACTAAGCAATGAATTCAACAAGAGATTAAGGATACATTAGTGTTACGTTTGGTGAAATCTGACCCCCACAACCTCACAATACCACAATACCATTCCTTACCTTTTCCACTCACAAAACAATATTTATTTACAGCTTTCATTCCAATAGTCACAACTTTGCATTCACTGCACAAACTATGAAATTGGAATTATTCTTTAGTCACGAATAGTCAATAAATGCTTATATTACCTTCTAATCCCTGTGGATACGATATTTTTACTACTTGAACGGCCGGTATACTTGCCGTGTTTGAGACCGTTGATAGAATTAAACGAATTTACAAATATTAACAAAAGTGTTTCAACGGAAATCTCAACAAGTTCAAGAGTTATCATTCTTTTAATAGAATTCAAGTTAACATGTCTAAGTCTACCATGCCAAATGTCACTACATTCAACCTTTGAAATAGAAGATGAAGAAATGCTAGAATTTTTATTAATAAAGGATGACATGAGATTAAGTTCAAACAAACCATCACAAATATATCCTTTCCCAACAAAAGAACCATGTCGAGAAATTACAACTCTGTTGGATTCAAAAATAACTTTAAAACCTTGTTGAACTAACAAAGCAGCACTAATCAAATTTCTTCTAATTTAAGAAACATGAAAGACTTCATCTAAAACAAGACAATTTTCTAAAGATAATTCTAATTCTACTCGGCCTAGACCAATGACGCGTGCTAGGCTCCCATTCCCCATGCTTTCAATAAGTGTGCCACATTCCTGATATGAAGAAAATAATTTTTTATCAGCACACACATGAACATTAGCTCTAGAGTCAATCCACCAATCATTTGAGTTATAAATAAAGTTTAACTTTGGGCTAGTGACATGATACCTGTTAGATGGGGAATCCGAGCTAGCACTAACGGTAATAACATTAGCTTGAGGCTAAGACGATGATTTGGGATCAGATGTAATGTCTTTTGGTTGACGACGACGATGAAAACAATCCTTAGCAAAGTGATTGTTTCTTCCACAAACAAAGCAGAAGGATTCATTTCCTTGAATTTTACTCTTTGGTTTGTAGTTGTTATTAAGAGTCTTGTTTTTATTTTTGGAGAAATGGGAGTTTCGACCAAACTTATTATTATTGGAAAAACCAGATTTTTTAAAAAAATTTTGTTTAGGCTTATTAGCGTTTTCCACTAAATAAACCTTAGCCTGAAAAAGGGGTTTATGAGAATCCTTTTGTGAAATACGATGCTTATCTTCAATTTGCAAGGTAACCAACAAATCAGATAAAGTGAAATGATCAGGTTTATGCTTAAGGCTTCTTGCAAATTCAAACCAAGAAGGAGGTAATTTAGAAATTAATAAACTAACAAGCATTATGTCAGGCAAAGTAATTTCTTTCATCTTCCTATCATAAATAATATTTTCAAATTCATGAACTTGGTCAGAGAAAGGTTTTCCATTTTCCATTTGAAAATAAATCATTCTTTCACAAGAGTATCTTCTTAAACCCTTTTCAGCAGAACCATATTTTAGTTCAAGAGCGTCCCATAACTCCAAAGTAGTTTTTGTATGAAAAAATATTTTATAAATATTATCAGATAGAGCACTCAAAATACGACCATAACAAAAAATATCTTTATCACTAGAAGTATCATCAAAAGAATTAGCTTCAACCAAGGCACACTCAAAACATTTTTCAGATTTTCCATTTAAAATAACAGAAAATAAACTCAACATTGTAAGCAAAAATTTTATCTGTTGTTGCCAACATAAAAAATTTTCTCCATTAAATTTTTCTAGCTTACTACTTAAGGACTTTAAAATATCCATTACAGATATGTTGATTTTGACAAGAAAAGAAGATTTTTTTTTCTCTAAGATTGTTAGAAAAATAAATTTAATAGAGCACAAGAAAAATAAATATTTAGATTTATCAATAACACCAATATCAACAACACAATGAATACTATAAAATTTAAAACAAAACAATCGGTAACAACTAATTAAACACAAAGAGTAAATTAAAATATTAAATAATAAGTTTAGAGTAGTTTGGGTTGAAGCACGCAGAGTGCTATCCTTAGAGAAAAAACACCCCATTGCACTAATAATTTTGAGTCTTATAGTGCACTCCTCTCCTAAGATATGTTAACTCGTTAAATTATTTAAGTGCAGCGAAAAATCCCCGAACCAAAGAACACCACTCCAAAAAAATATATTTTAGTAATAAAAATAATTTTGAGAGAGATAAATAAATTTGTTATATATTTTTCTATTTATTTTTCTCACGTACTAATGTATATATAGGCACAATATTAAATACTTTTTTTTCAAATCAAGAGTACATACATCAGTTTTATCTTTCATTTACTTTGCAAACATTCCACTAACAGTAAACAAGTGAATGTAATTGTGCTAACTAATATGAAAAAGCATGAGACTTGGTCACAGGTGAAAAATCAAACACTGTTTTGGTTTTGGAACGTTATAGTATTAAAAAAATAAAGATTAGTTAGATTAAATATTTAATTTAAAATTTAAATTATAATATAACTTCTCAACACATTGTGTGCATAACAGGTGTTTGACGAAATTTCCCACAAAGGAACCTCATGGGCAAGAAAGGAGGGACCCAAAAATTGGGGTCAGTGTCTCACACTGCAATATCATTGAGGCAAGAAGCCACTGGAAGAATACAAACCAAGGCAGCCTCTAACACCAAGTCCAAATTGAGATTTGAGCACTTGAAAAGCCTAGCACTGTGGGCCACCACCAATGACCCTCTCATACCCTCTTTGGCTGCATTCTATGGGCACCAATACGCCACCTCTGGAGAGGCCACCGGAGTACCACCTGATCCTTCTCTAATGACTTGCCAAAGGTTTTTTTATCTTCTTCTTTTCCTATTTCACTTTTCCTTACATTTGCTTTTCTCTATGCTTAGTTATGTACCCTTGTGCTTCAATGCTTTGTTATGTTTCGCTTCAGAAGTTGCCCCTTTAATAATTTAATTTGATGGCTTGAACCGGCTTGTATGTAGAGCAATATGATCTGTATATCATATGTATTATTGGAATTATACTCCTATCAAACTTAGCTCAGGGCTATATGTCATCTTTGTAGTTAAAATTGCTGCTTTGTTGACCACTGTTATATTTTATATGACCAATTTTATTTAAAGAGTAGTAACACTGTTCTATAGTATTTGTGGTATGCTTCAAGTTTCAAATTAACAATCCAATTTCTGAAACTTCTGTACGCCATTCTTTTCTTCAGAGGTTTCAATATGGTTTAGTTTATAGGTGTTGTGCTTATTTACCATATCCATATGGTATATTGTTGAAGAATTAATGTAATTTGTTAGAATCAAACGTGAGATAGCTCCAATTTTTTTGAGTTGCATTTATTTGGGTTTGCTTGAATATCAACCCTGATCATCATTGACTGCTGAACAGATGTGAAACTGTTCTTCAACCTGACTTTAATTCAACTGTACGAATTGAGAAGAATAAATCGAAGGTCAGGCACAAGCACAAGAAGACTGATAACATCACTCAAAACAACGTAGTGTACAAGTGCCATTTTTGTTTGCATCAGAATCAGAAGAGTCAGGGACCCCTAAGGGACACGTAAAAGGAATTTGTCCATCAAAAGATAAATCGTTGTTAGAGTCAACACCTTCATCAAAATACATTACAAGTGAATCTTGTAAGATTAAATTAGAGAAAGGAACTGTAAGTAAAGATGAAGTGAATGAGATGAACTGTAAGGATCTCACTCTTATGGACTATCTAGCTACTCCATCAAGTACAAATACAACAACTTTGTTAAAAGGAAAGAAGAGAAGGAGAGATAGTTCCTTGTCCAAGAACGCTATTAAAACTACAAACATGTCTGCAAAAGAAGTAGAAAATTCTGCGAATGCATCTAGCAAAAGATGAAGAAAATCTTGGACTAGTTTAAAGGAAATTGCTCAAAGCAACGAGCATGAGAAAAGTCAAATCGCAAATCTAACAATCCCATTTCTTTTTATAAGCAGCTAGTTTTCCTGTATATATTAAAAAGTCAAAAAGCCATCACATTTGTCTACTCAGCAGCTACTGTGAAGCACATGTTACAAGAGAAAAAGTCTGCCTCAATAAGACCACTAAACTTGCTACTGAGAAGGATTGGCTGAGGAGGGAATTGGAAATAGCATAAAGTAAGCATGATGATGCAGAAATGGAGAGGCTCAAGACAAGACTGCTAGAATTAGACGCATGCAGACAAGCAAAGCAGAAGGATGCCAAGGCATTGAAGCTGGCTGAGATGAATAGGAAAAACAGGTTTGAGAACTTCAAGAATGCTTCTGAATTGAAGCCGGTGAATACAGGTTTGAAAGAAGGGGAGGCAGGTTATGATCCATTTTCCAGGAGATGGACTAGATCAAGGAATTACTATGCTTCAAAACCTGGTGAAAAGGCTGCAGCTGCAAACAATATTGTCAATGGCATATTCTGTGGTGGTCTTTCTGCACCTTTAGTTCTTTCAAACACAAGTATTTGGAGCTGTCATGTTTTAGTCTCAGCTTCAAGCAAAAGGGTCCAAAATTTCTGATTAGTTGTAACTCACTCTGTTTGCTTCTTTGCTCATCTCTCTTATCATTTCCTCTAATCTCTAATAAAGTGGTGTATTAATGTACGTAAGTAGTGATCTAGCATTATTATTTTTATTTTTGTTTTAGGGAGTTTTGTGAGTGCTTTGTGATGGGAGTGATATAGATATGGGGTCTGCTCCAGCAGTGCTGAACTGACAGAATGTGATTGGAAGATTCTTTGGACATGTATATATCTTGGAATGGTAGACTTTATTGCTCATGATTCATCATCACCACCACCACCACCACTTATTGAGAATCATTCTTTGATATCGGGACTGAGAATTCTGGTTGTACATTATTTTACTACTATTATTATTCTATTTCTATCATATGTTTCTGGATCATTTCTCTGTGGCCTTTTATTTTGGTTCACATGGTCTTGTCATCTTTCTTCCAATTTAATAGAATAGTAACAGTGTACGGTATGTATCTTGGACCATCGTATTAATTTTTATGAACTGTTAACATGGCTACACTTCCATTAGATGGAAAATGTTGCATCTGAAGACATGCTTTGTCAGATATTTAAACATTTCTTTTAGCTTAGAGGTGTGATCATTGAATATATATTTGAAGAGTAATTGTTGTTTATGTTTAAGAACTAATACGTAACTGGTTCATGGCTTTTAGGAAACAGTGTTTCAAATATTAAATCAAACATTACGGATGTTTTGTTTCACTTAATATTTTCTTCCTTTTGTTTTGATGAATGTAGATATGGTGTGAGTCCTTTCACACCATTGAAGGGACTCTTTATTCAAGGTCCTATTTTTGTGAGTTTTTTTCTTGCTGTAAGCTGAGTTTCAACTTGATATTTTGCCTATTTTTAAGAGTGTTACGAGCCTTTATATTGTTTCTATCCATTCTCATTTCTGTGTTTAAAAATAGATAACCAATATGGCTGAAAAAGTGCCATCATTCAAGCATTGCGGAGCTTCTTGGTTTATTGATCTTGCAACTCCAGATGCCTTATACATTTTTCCAGTTTTGACTGCATTGTCATTCTTAATAACAGTGGAGGTGAGCATTTACGCATTTACTTTTCAGAAACTTTTAACTTTCTCTACAATTCTCTTCTTAGATTGACTTTCTTCTTTACTCTTTACTGAATATTTTTTGGTCTTCTGTTTTGAATTTTATTTGTATCCAGTATCCACTACATAATTAGTCACTTATAAAGAAATGAAAAGTTTTAAATTTTGTTGGCAAGATTGATGATGTTATGTTTTGGTCCAATTTTGTTTAATTGATTTCTTATTGATCCTCAGTGTAATATGCAAGAAGGGATGGAAGGAAATCCTGTGGCTGGTACCGTTAAAAATGTCTCTAGGGGACTTGCTGTTCTTACAGTTCCTTTCACCATGGGATTTCCAAAGGTAAATTTTCCTAGCTTAGTTTTTTTTGGGAAGTAACAACCCTTTGCTTACATTTGTTCCTGCATTTGAAATAATTGTTGTATGAAATTGGAAAGAAACAGGTTCTGCCTTATATTTCAGTAAAATTTGTTGCATACTATCTACGTGTGAGGAATCATGTTCCAACACCATGTTAAAATGGGTCGGACGCAAAAGCTACAATGGGTAGCAATCATTTTGACGTGTATGTATTTTAAACCGAGTTCCAAAATCATACAGTTTGCTTATTGACCAGTAACTTAGCTAGTGTAACTCAATCCATAAAATCGAAAGTTAAGTTACCAAAAGGTACCTAATAATCTTTTGATATCTTAAAATACTTTGAATATCAAAATCTGCTTTGGCTTTAGATAGCATGCATTGTAGGAATTGTGTGGTTTATATGACTAATAGAAACTTGGTTGGCAATGTATAACAGCACTGAAAATAATGTATGTATTGACATCTTCAACCTGATATCATGCTGATGTCAGAATTTGGCAAGGTAAGCAAATGAAACAGAAGAAAATTGCAATATGAGAAAAGAAAATACCAGGATAGTCCCAGTGGTTGAGAGGCCTGGGTCCCTTCCGTCAATTCCCTTTATCACTTTCCTAATTCTTGTGTATCTCCGAATAAAGATCTTCTATCAAGGATGTGAAGCAGAGCTGAAGATAATGTATGTATTCACCACTACCGACCTGATATCAAGGTGGTATCTGAACTCAGCAGGCTCTGTGAACGAAGCCGGAGAGATTTACAAGAATAGGGTGAAAAAAAGAAAAGAAAATACAAGGATAGTTCCAGATTTCCAGTGTTTGAGAGACCTGATTTTCCTCTTTCTTATAGCCAATTCCTAGGTTCTCGCATTTCCTCAGCCCTATAGCCAGAGTGTAACAGGTTGTCACATGAGGTCACACTTCCCACTTTGCCACATGTAACTCTGATCCCCTAGTGCTCCCACTTTTCGTAATATACGCCTTAGTCATCTTATTAGGTCATCTAACACATTGTTTTAACATCATTTTTATATACTAGTTTTGACCAAGGTTATCAAATTGTGTTCCATCAAGCTAATTTTGAATCTTGAATATTATATAATTTATATCAAATCCAGAGATGCTATAAAAATTATCTTAAATTATATAATGATTTATAGTGCTCAATGTAATGATTTTAAACTACAAATTGACAAAACAACTTAACTACAAGTCTCATTAACGAAAATCACAGGTCATAACTCTGTATTGAAGCCTTTATTTTAGAAGAAAGACAACAGAACAAAGGAACAGCTACACAGAATGAAAGAGATCTGTGCGAAACTGTTTCAGAAGAATGAAAACAGAGCACTGAAATAACCAGATAGGGTGCATTTGGTTGCTCCTTCATTTCCTTTTTGTAAACAGTTAAAACATTTTACTTTTCAATTTTTTTTTTAGGAAAATTAGTGAAACAAAAGAAAAGAAAAGGTAAAAATAGCATATTGCTTACTGATTCATCCATGCATTACATGACTTAAAGCCACATCCCATTAATGTCATGATCTGAATTGCTGACTTGTTGAATCACATTGAATTATGAGATTCTGACTATGGTTTTGAGTCTTTTGACATGTGTTGCATGGGAGATTTTAAGGTTTTATTGTTATTACAAATGTCTTTTGAGAAGTACAGGAAATAATTTGATTGCTATTGCAAAAACGTCACCTCAATTTTCTCCTATAGAAAAGATCCCAATAGTTTATTTGTGGGAATTGTGCTTGTGAATTGAGCATAACCCCATAATTATCAAATAGAAACCTCTATCTTTCCATCTAGTTTGGGACTACAGAACTTGTTTCTTGGCTTCTATGTGAGTGCCAATCCATGGTTTTTTAGGGTGGTTCTCTTTCATGGATCTCATGAGAGATGTGAGCACCTTTGAAATGGTGTCTTTGTGGCTTTATCTGCTGTTTATTTATTCATCTTTCAAACTCCAGAGGACTTTCTTTTCCCTCCTTTGTACTTCTGTTCTCTCCCATTTAATTATTTTTTTTCAGCTGAAAAGATAATGTAGTAGTTTACTGTTTGAAATATGTAAGGAAACCGGAATATTCTGTATTGACTAAACAGTAATATTCTATCCCCATCTGGAAACTTACAAACTTGTTCCATTTTCTCTATTTGAAAGGTATCTTTGGCAAAGCAAAGGTTTCTGCAATCCATGCTTTTTATATATGCTATAAATATATATAGATAGGTTATTGATTATCCATTTTCCATCCAGATGTATTCGCTTTATATGCTGTGTTTTGTTTGTAATATCTAATGATGCTTAGCTAATTTTGAAAGAAAAGGAGTGTTTGCCTATTTTCTCTTTACAGCTTCATGTTCGCTTTCATTTGTCCATCCTATATAATTTGAACTTGTGTTCCTTTATATTTGTGCAGGCAATTTTCTGTTACTGGGTTACATCAAATTTGTTCTCACGTATGTATGGACTTGGTAAGGCTCTTGAAATTTTACTTGCTCATTACCAATTGTCATCACTTTAATAGGCAGAAACTTGATGTATGGACTTGAAATTCTCTTAACGAAGGAAATCATTGTAGTAGGTCAGTAAGACTCAAGTTTGAGGCTGTGTTTCGTGTATCGTCTAAGTTTCTCATCATTTTTATTTTTTGCACTAAAAGGATCTTTTTCACTCTCAACTGTATAGTGCAAACACAAGTGAACCTTTCTTATATTTTCTTGAATTTTTTTTCTAATCCCCTTTTTCTAATTTCTAATTTTACAGTACTTAAAGTTCCTGGTGTAAAGAAAACATCGGGTATTCCTGAAATTCCTGTTGCAGCACCCACCAATCCTCCTCAATCTCCCTTTTCTATATTTCCAGCTCTAAACAAGCTACAACAGCGACAAGTGGGCCAAGCTCAATGCCAGATGAACCATCAAAACATTCAAATAAAAAGTTATCTTCTTCTGCTGTTATTAGTCAAAGGCTTAGAAGTTTAGAGAAACAAGTGAATGGAAGAAAGAAAAACAAGAAGTGAGGAAAATTTACTAATTCCTAAAAATTATGCTATCTAATCATATGGAGTAGTTGTGCTCAGATTTTTGTTATATTTTATTATCCTAGGATGAAGGGAAAATTAGTTCAAACTTTGTTATTGCTAGTAATTTTGCTTAGGAAGTTCAAAGTTTTGCATTTTGTGTAGTTTACACACGACTGTAGAACTTGGTCGCTATCAGAAAAGAAGACCTTCGTGATTTAATATTTCTTTTCATTATTCATTTTAATTATAGGAGTTGAAAACTAAATTTTAGTTAAATGCTCGAGTGAAAAAGTAATTAGCAGCATGACTATTTATAATAATAGTTTCATGTTGAATTACATTTAAGAGCAATGAAGGAAATGTAACCCAGGACAATAATAAGTCACTATACATGAATATGGCTATTAAACTATCTAGGCATTAATTTCCCAGATGCAGTTTTCAACAAATCTGAAATTGTAGTATATAGATTGAATGCTCAAGTTTGGGACAAATGTTTTGAATTCAAGGATGTTAGAGATTTTGTCAAGATCTTTAAAGTTCATCATTAAGTTGATAGATAAAATAATAATTTTTTTTTAACATAGCCTGTCAATTTTTATTTGTCCAATCCTTTCATGAAAGATTGGATTAAAGACAAATTGAAGAGTGAATTCTCACTATATCTTATATTCTACAGCAATTAATCGATTTTTTCCTATAAAACACTTTTATCTAGATATATAATATCCATTAGTAAAGCGTTTATCAATTAGGCATCATACACAATCAGCATTATAATACCCAATAACTTGCACTAAGGAGCGAACCAGAAACTGAAGGTGTAATTGAATGGCTCAACAACATACCAAAAGAACAATAGAATCTTGCATGGGACGGTACCGATAATGGGGACACATGACTACCAACTTGGCTAAGGCAATTAACTCCATTCTTAAAAAAACAAGAAATTTGCCAATTTTTGTAATGATTATGTCGACTTATAAGAAATGTAATGCTTTATTCATCCAAAGGGGAAAGGAAGTCGATGCTAAACTTAGGACTAACCAAGTTTATACTGAAATAATCAATAGGGCCATGAGAGATGCAGAATCAAAGGCTAATAATCATCATGTCCTCAAATTTGATCGTCACAGTACACGTTTTCTGGTGCAAGAGACCATTAACCCAAGAGAAACACGACCTACTGGAAATTTCACGGTTAGACTACATGACAAGTGATGTGACTCTGGAAAATTCCAGAAGCTACACATGTCATACTCCCATGTTGTTGCTGCATGTAAACATGTTACAAACCTTACATAGATCAGGTATACACATTAGAGTATGTTTTAAATGTGTATAACGAATTATTTGGTGAATTGCCCAATGAATCTTATTGGCCAGATTGTGAAGAACCGCAAATCATACCAAATCTGGAAAAGATTAGAAATAAAAAAGGTCGTCCAAAGTCATCCAGAATACGCATTGAAATGGATATGGTTGAACAAGGACAACCAAAAAGATGTTCTCTATGCAGGAATATAAGTCACTCTAAGAAGAAATGTTTTTACCGTTAAAGGAATTCAAGTCAACAAGCTTAAAATGTTTTGTAATTCCAAATGTTGTACTTTATTTTCTATTATTTTATATAAAAATATTGCCTTTTTTTAAAAATTTTATTTAATATTTATTTAATTATTTAATCTTATTCTAAAAACTTAAATAAATAATTTTTTTAAAAAATACTATAATTTTTTTAAAAATTGAAAATTAAAAATTGAAAAACGAAAAAAAAAACTCAAAAATCTGAAAACAAAAAAAAAATCCAATATAGAAATCTATTATTGAGTACCCGATTTTTCAAAGAATTCTTTTAAATTTTTTAAATAAACACTTTGAGAAATCGATTACCTAGTAACTAATTTCTCACCTAAGCCTTAAAAATGAATTATTTACATAAATAATCTTGGGCCAGGTTATTTAAATAAATAAATAAAATAGTATATTAAAAAAAAATCATCACTTCTTCTTAAGTTCTTATTTTGGTTTCCTTCGTACAAACTTCGATTTCTTTCTCATTTCCATAATACTAGGCCAAAATTTAGGGAAACATGAAAAAAAATACATAAAATCATGATAAATCGATTACACAAAATCTTCGTCCAATAAGGATTTGAAACTATTCTTTTGAACCATAGTAGTCAATCCCGGATAGCGGAGCGGAGCGGTCGACCCTAAAACTGGGATAGCGGGATGACGCGGAGCGGGATAACCGCTATTTTAATATTAATTTATATATATTAAATAATTAATAATATATATATATATAAAAGCTAAAAAAAACAAAAAATAACTCTAAATTCATGCATTAAACATTTTTAATAATTAAAAATTCATAGTACTCAAACAATACATAATATAAAATGTTTAGGGCAATAGCTGGAGTTTATGATTCAAATTTACTGAGGCCTAATTAGTTACTACTTTATCTAATCTCTGAAGTTTGATAATTGCTCTTGTCTCCGAATTTATTTATACTCTCATTTTATCTTACAAATGCTTACTGACTGCTTCAAACTTCATTTTCTTGTTATAGCTGTGGAGCTATGACACATGATTCTAAGTCATGCATGGAAATTAAAAATAAAATCAGCTAAATTAAATTTAATCAAAAATTAAAAATAAAATTTGCTGAATTAAATTTAATCAAAAATTAAAAATAAAATCAGCTGAATTACATTTAATCAGAAATTAAAAATAAAATTTTCTGAATTAAATTTAATCAGAAATTAAAAATAAAATCAGCTGAATTAAATTTAATCAGAAATTAAAAATAAAATTTGCTAAATTAAATTTAATCAGAAATTAAAAATAAAATTTTCTGAATTAAATTTAATCAGAAATTAAAAATAAAATCAGCTCAATTAAATTTAATCAAAAATTAAATATAAAATTTGCTGAATTAAATTTAATTATAAATTAAAAATAAAATCTGTTGAATTAAATTTAATAAAAAATTAAAAATAAAATTAGCTGAAATAATTTAATAAAAAATTAAAAATAAAATTATGTTGCAATGTTGCATAAAAGAGAGAAGAGTCGAAGGAGAACAGAAGACAAACTAAGCGGACAGAGGCGCGTCGGAGCTGGAGGCGCGTCGGAACTGGAGGCGCGTCGGAGCTGGAGTTCGTCGGAGCTGGAGTTCAAAATAGAGGGCTGTGCGCACGATCATAGAAAAGAAAGAAACAAAATCTGAGAGAGAGAGAGCAGAGGAGTGCGAGAACTGAAACCGCGAGAGGGAGAAGGGAGCATTAAGGCAAAAAAAGCCCATTTGAAAAGACGGACTTACCCTTAATGAAGGATATATCAAAATCGCGCCGCTATTTCCGCGATTTTTGCCGCCCCGCTCCGCCACCGACTGCGACACAAATCTGCCACGCGACAATAGCGAGGTTGCAGGATCAGGCCGCTATAGCGGCGCGATAGCGGCCGCTCCGCCCGCTATTGACTACTATGTTTTGAACCTATTAGCCTACATATTGATTAGACTAAAGGGTTTGAAGGCTTTTTTACTAAAATCAATTCTTAGACATGGGATGAGATAATCTTATTAACTTCGCATCACCTCTCATCGACAGTGCCATGAACTTATAAACCAGATCAAGAATTTTGACAATGACAAATCCTTTAACAAGTTAAAATCAATTCTTATAATAAAACTTTGTTATCAACAAAAAAATCCATCTTATAAACAGTAATTTAATTATTGACATTAATTTTTATGTGACAGAAAGCTCCAAACCATGATAGAAATCCTATCTAGCATCAACTTTTGTAACTCAAGCCAAATGTCTAGTAGCAACTTTTTGTCCCTATTGTCTGTCATACATAGTTGCATAAAGAGTATAAAATCTGACGACTTATCTGGCAACCTTTTGCATAATCTTTCTAAGATGGGGCTCCCAACATTTTGAGACATACAGATGACAAACCTTAGTGTGTTTGAAAAAGCGTTGAATCCAACGTGATCCACATTTTTTTTCAATTCATGGGTATTGTTGTTTTGTCATTAGGAACATTGGAATGAGCGAAAGTTCATTTTGGAGCATCCGAGCATGAAACTAAACATGTTAAGAGTACCAAAAATCACAATTTGTAATAGGTGTAGTCAATTTTTCATAAAAGAATTATATAGACTTGTTAAATAGAAAGTGACATACATTATTTCAAAAGTCCCCAAAAATTTTAACCAATAACAGTGTTTAAACAAGTGTTACCAGCCATTTCTTATTATTATCACCTGTATGTTACAAGAGGAAGTAATGTAGCAACAAATGTAAATTGCCATCACAACAATCTTCTACAAAAATCTCAAACAATTTGGTGTATATAGAATGGTTAGAAACGCCACTATAGTTTTTGAAATGCATCCTTCATCACATGCAAATACCACTATGGTTAATCTGCATTAATGTAGGATGTAGGATGCGTAGAGCATTCTGGCAAACATTGACCAAGAGCAGATGTCTAAAAATGTCATACAAAATGCATCATAGTCCTAGCTAAAGACAAGCATAACAATCACAGAATGCAATGAACCAAGGTCTCACACCCCATTACACATTCCATGTCCACAGTAACTCCAATCTCACACAAACATGTTTTTGACCATTAACAATATTTTAGTGGAAGACTGATATGATGATGCAAATGTGACATCTAAAGTCCAAACCCTCGAATCAACTCATGCAACCCCAAGTCTCCATTAGTCAAATCAATATAACATTACCTCTAATGAGTTGAATATCAACACCAAAACAAAATTATGACAACTTAAGAACTAAAATAACTATAGCAATAAAAAAAGTGGAGGATATACTCTTAATTTACTTTGATTCGGATGCTATACCACTACAATCAGGTTATGTCATCTATTTATAGAACAAAAGAATTGTTCAATTCAATCTAGGAAAACTGGTTGAAAATGACACCTGACACAAGGAAGGAAAACTTGTCATCCAACACATTTGATGACAAAAGCACAATTTCAAGAGAATTAATACGATACCATAGCTGCATAGGATTATTTTATGCAAACAAATTAAAATAAATAATGGAGTATTTTATTTCCCTAATACCCACCACTAATGCCAACAATTTTTTTTTCATTGCCTCTAAATTTATTTTGCATTATTTAGATGTTTTAATTCTAAAAGCAAATTAATAATAAGAAATGATGCAATGCAAAGTAAGTTTTTCGAACTTAAAATCAAGTATAGACTCGAAATGATGACAAAGTAAAACCTAACACATTAACATTATACGGTGATGAAATAAATGGGAAATGCTTAGGGGCATGGATCAGAAAGAAGGTAGTAATCAACACAGGAAGTGCATTGGAGGTGGACAGTGATTGAAGCAAATGAAGGGACCAAAATGTGGGGCGCAGTCTAGGTTGTGATTCCATACTAGAATGCAACCCACGCCTTTTCATGCAACCCTAATGTTGATGTGGAAGAAGTTGCGAGTGTCACAGAGCAATTACTCGGCAAGGGACAGGGGCCTTCTTCGATTTGCCCTAAACTTCAAACACTGTCACCGCCTAGCCCAATGCACATTTATCCTGCTCAAACCTTTTACTATTCCCATCACCTCCATGCCATTTCGACACAAACAAAAGAAGAAAGAAACAATTCGACTTTCGGGTTGAGAAGAACGGGGTTGCAAAATGAAGTAAAGCGACATAAGTAACAATTTGATTGATGGGCAAACCATTGGTTGAGTCAAAATTGTTACTTGGCCATGCCATGTACGATGAACTTTGATGAAATCTAAACAACATAGGACATGTCATCATGTTTATGTAGAAAGATGGTGCTTCCAAAATTCAAAGTTTCTAACAATGGAAACAAGGAAAAAATAAGGATAAAAAGAAAAGTGAATTTCATGATAACTTTAATATTTCTAGGTAAGGAGAAAGAAATTAAAATTTTGTATGAAAGAAATGAAAATAAGAGCTTAAAATGATATGAATGAGAAGACGAGTTTTCTCAATTTAAATCAAAGTAAATAAATAACATAAATTATTTTTGATATTATATAAAAAAAACTATTGATCAAGAAATAAAAACTTACCTTTTTGAATCAAATTTGGTCGAGAGACAAAACATTGATTGTGAGTTAGAGTTGATATTTGATAATAGGCCATGTATGGTAAACTTGGATGATATATGGACAGCACATGACATCTTCATGGTCATTCATGAGAGAATGGTGCTTCGAAAATCCAATCTTTCAACAATAAAAGCGAGAATGAAAAAAACAAAATTAAACAAGTAAATTTCATAATAACTTTAAACTTAGTACTGTAGAAAGAAAAAATAATTGAAGTTTAGTATAAAAGAAACGTGTAAGTTCTTTGCATGAAATGAATGAGATGATGAGCTTTCTCAATTTATAATAAAAAATGATGTCATAATAAGGTTGAAATTATTTCAGACTCTACTTTTTCATAATATATAAATGGTATTAAAGTGATGAGTTATTATATTAAAAATATTAATTAAGAGATAAAAAACTTACCTTTGGATCAAGGTAAAATAAGCCACATAAATTATTCTTTTTAGTATTATACAAAAAAATTATTAAGAAATAAAAACTTCCAGTTGTTGAAATAAAGTTGGCCGAGGGACAAAACATTAGTTGTGTGTCAAGTTGTTACTTGGTCATAGGCCATGTATGGTAGACTCTGGACATGACGTCTTCATGTTCATGAAGACAGTGCTTACAAAATTTGATCTTCAGACATTGAAAGCGAGAAGAAGAAATAAGACAAAAAAAAAGAAGTGGATTTCATGATAACTTAAAACTTTGTATTTTGAAAAGGAAAAAAAGTTTAGTTTAGTATGAAAGAAATAAAAATAAGAGCTTAGCATGAAACGAATTAGAAAATGAGTTTTCTCAATGAATGATAGTCTTATTTATTAGGTCCTACAATCATTATAATTTTTAAATATTAAATGATCCCCACAGTGAAAATAATAGTCCTATTATTAGGTCCTACTATCATTATATTTTTTAAATATTAAATGATCCCGACAGTGGAAATAATAGTCTTATTATTAGGCCCTACTATCATTATACTTTTTAAATATTAAATGCTCCCCACAGTGGAAATACTTTTTTTCTGGTTAAGTCGTAGGCCAATCTATTTTCTTATTATATTGGTTTGAAAGATTTGATTTAAAAATTATGCTCTGCTATTTCGCATTAGAAAGACAGTTTTCTAAAAATAGAAATCCATTGTAATTTCTGGAGCAAGCACAAGATCATAATATTGTCCATATTAATGAAACATTAATTGTGTTCAACAACCATGATATATATATATATATAAATGACAAAAGCCTTTGCCCAAAACACCTTAACTTTCAACACATAAGCCAAAGTCCTATAAACCTTAAACATAATCATCTCATAGCACTGCACCGCTAAGCTTGAGAAAAAGTATTAGAAGAATAATTATAATATCAGTAATATTTTACTAATATTATGTTTATAATTAATTTTAAATATTAATAATGTTATTTAAATATTAACTATTTTTTATTAATTATTTTTATAATATTAAAATGTTAAATTAATGGTATTTTTATATCATAAAATTGGTTTTTTCCCCTTACATTTAAAACTCTCACTTAAACTTGCATCCCAAATATGACCAACTTTCATTCGAAAAGAGTTAGACTTACAAGTGTGGATATTTAAAAAAATTGCAATAAAAGTGAAGGATTTAAAAGTGGAAAATAAAAATCTAAGAGGATGAAAAAAATTATTAACTGTAGAATATTTTTCTATTTTATTAATAACACTCAAAATTATTTTTAATGACGTTTGTACTCTTGTTTAGTGTTAAATAAGAAATAGAAACAAAGCCTCTTAGTTAGGTAATTGTAAGACCTGACTAGAGATCCAAATTATATTAAAATAATATTTGACAAGTGTCCTACAAATACAAATTAGTCTTTGGTTGAGTAGATCAAGTCCATAGAAAAAAAATGGAAAAATTACACAAAAAGGTTATTAATGAAATATGTAAAGTAGAAAAACAATGTTATTAAATAAGTCACAGAAATTAATACTTTCCAAAACAAACTTAAAATGAAATATTAAATAAAGATGTCTATAAAATAATAATTAAAAAATAGGTTACAACGTGAAAAGGTTAAGCATCCTATATATGTTTTTCTTTAAATACAAAGGAATCCGATTGATGGAGACTCACAACTGCTTGCAAAAATGGTATTGATTTCTAATTGAAAAGGTGAGAATAGAATAAAAATAGAAGAATTCTCATTCTCCCGATCAAGTATTTTTCTTCTTATTTTAAACAAAATATCTTTTTAATGGTGGCAATGCTGCAATTAATGCTTTCTTTTTTACAGCAACGAGTACTTGAGATGTTGAATTTTTCCAATTTTACATAAGTAACCCAATACAGATAATCAGATGGTGAAGTTAGAACAGAAGCAACAAATTTCAAATTATTTAACTCTTGCATTTAATAAGCGTAACCCTACAAAGATAATCAGATGAAAGGGCTACAACTCCACATGACCTCTTGATGTGATTCAACTGGGAAAAAAAGTTGAAGACCGACAAGTCCAATTGAGAGGATTTTCTCTTCTTAGGAACTACTTTTAATTCTTATCCTTGAATTTCTTAATTCAAAATGACGAATCTTTCTCAACTTATCAATCTTTAGGGACTGTGGCGCTGATCTTCCATTTTTTACCTCAATCCATATTTTTTTCTTTTAATTTCTTAATTATGAGCATTCCGGCCTAGATAGATCCTTAAAATGAATTTATCCTTCTAGGTTCATATCACCTCATAAATAACTACAGTGAAAAAGAATATTTGGAAAAATATGAATGTGCATGATTATTTATCATGAGATAAGAGGCACCCCAACATGAGTGAAACTATTTTTCAAAAGAAAATTTTAATCTAGTATTTAAAATTTACCAAAAAAAAAAAAACTAAAATATAATTACACAACAAAAAAAAGGAGGATCAGATAAGAATGTCATTCAGCATCTTACACCGCGTGGTGCAAAATCAAGACTGGGGCGACAATGACAATCACCATTTCAATCTAAGATAAAACTAAAAATCAAACCTACACAACTTCACCTCGCAGTTCAAAATCAAAACCCTAAATTAATGAAATGTGGAAAGGTAGAACTAGCTAACCTTGACGGAGATTTTGCGGTCACTTTGGGGGCGCTTGAACTTCTTCACGCGCTTCTTCACTATCTTCTTAGAGATCAAAGGTACCGCCACTCTCTCTCACCTTGCAATTAGGGCTTTTTAACGGATGAATATTGATCCTCAACCTTCATATATACCATTAAGACAAGATGGGTCTAGGGTTTTTGCATAACCGGGCCCTTAGCCCAACGTTGTATCCTGCCATTTGTTTTGGGCCATGAGCCCGTCTCTGTTCATTTCTTCAACTCTATTTTTTTTCTCCTGGTTGTGAAAATCTTGGGGGTGTGTTTCATTTCAGAATTTTTTTTTATTTTAAGAAATTATTTTTAAATTTGAAATTTAAAAAATGCGGATCATTTGGATAAATGAAACAAAAGTTATGGAATTTTGATTCATGCTTAAGAATTTCTGAATAAAAGTTATTGGTTCTAGAAAAATATGAAACAAATCTTAAAAATTCAGGTAAAATTTTGGTAGAGTCTCTCCTTAATTTAGAGCATTTTTCAAAAAGTTTAGAACAAAATAACATCCAAAAATATTTTAACAAAATTCAGAACAACAGATTTAAATGGAGCCAATAAGCAATTTTGATCAATAACATATATATAAATGATAATAAAGTAAAATTAAAATTTTAAGAGATCAATCTTCAATCCCCCTATACTTTGGGTGAGTGAAGGTGATGAATAAAAGAAAATAGAAGGTATGGGACTCTTGTATGAATGAAGAAGGTGATGAAGGTTGTTTGATGGATGAAGAAAATGAAGGAGGAAAATGAAGGAGGATGGTATGGGGTTTTAGAAGAAGAGAAAAAAGAAATGAGAGAGGGAGAATTTTGAAGAAGAGGGGGAGAGGGGTTTTTTGTACTCTTGGTGTGTGAAGAATCACACAGTAGTTGGGTATTCATAAGCTTTTAGTTAAGATAAGATAGGTTTAAGTGATGTCATAATTTGTTTTTAATTCAAATTAATTAGAACAAGATAATAATGGAAAGATAGAGGAGTGAGAAGCAATTAAAGGGTAAAAAGGTCTTTTTCCTTTATTATTCTTAATCTCTTTATCAAAACTTTGTGAGATGGTTATTTAGATATAAAAATTAAGTTTCATGATTTAAAATTAATTTTTATAATAATTTGTGAATTGCTACTAATTATTTTATTTTTTTAGAGTTACAAATCATATTAAATTCATTTTAACTCAATAATATTCAAATTTTTATGAAAATTATATTATTGTATATATCATCTAAAAATAAATTGGCATTTTAAACTAATACTAGTTAGTCTTAGTAGACAAGTAAGGACAATTTTTATCATTTTTTTTAAAGTTTCTAAAAATTTAGGAAAAAATCATAAAATGACATTTTAATATATATAACATGACTATAAGCTCAAAAGAATATTTTATTGTCTTCTAAAGTTTTTTTTTCTCATGTATGCCCTTATCATGCAAAAAAGTAGTCGGCAAAATCATCATTTTTTTTTTATATAATTTTTCAAGTCTTGGTACAAAATAATTATTAAAAATTAATATTAAGTGGAACTCAAAATTTAGATCACAATAGTATGCATAATAATTTTGAGATTTCTTTTATATTTTTTAGTATAAAAAATGAAAAAAAATAATAAGTATTCTAAAATTTCGGATGTTACATTTCGTACCAATAATATTTATTGATGTGTCTCAAAATTTAAATTATCAATCATTTATTAACATTTGTAAGATTGTACTACATGCAAAGATTAATAATAATTATCTTTAATTTAAAATAATTATAATAAAAATAATATAAAGAAAAATTAATAGTCATTTCTTTATCATTATAATAAAACTAATATAGTTACCCATGTAATACATGGATATTTGATTTAAGACACAATTTATATGATAATAATTAAAAAAATTAATTATGTGTTTATTAGTTTATTCTGTTTATTAGTTTAATATGTTTAAGTGTATTTTTATAGTTTTAAATTATTTTTAATTTATAATGAAAATTTTGATTATAAAAAATTTATAAATTATTGTATTTACAAAATTAATGTTTAGTACATTTATTGACCTTTTTATAAAACTAACGTATATGATATATGAGTCAATTACTCACTAATGTTAAATTGTTTATATATAATGTTCCTTTTATTAAAAATATTATTTATTATAATTTTAAACTATTATCATATAATAATTTCATGTAATTTTATTATTTAAAATAATATTATTGTAATAATAAATTTATATAAAATATGACGATTGACTACTGTTTCAATTTTTTTTCTTTATTTGAAATAAAAAAACCATTATAGTTTAAACATTGATTTGAAAGCGTTTCATTAGATTGTCAGTTAAATTATAGTCTATTCATTTTTTTTTCATTCAATTAATATAGATAATTATTTTTTTAAATTATTATAATTAAAACATTTATTTTAAAAAAATAAATTTTAAAGTTTAATACTCCAAAAAAATTATAAAAATATCCAGATAAATAAACATGTTAATTTTATGAAAATAATCTTTAAAATTAAGTAAAATATTTGTACTATAAATAATTGAATAATATTATGAAAAAACTTAATTAACTAATTGATTCTTTAATTTTTTTATAATGTTAAAATAAATATTTTTCCCATATAAATTAACTTCTATATGTTAAATACGAATAGTTATTTTGTATGAGTGTATTTTTAGAAGATTTTGAGAGATTTTTTAGGAATTTTTTTAACTTCTTATCTAATTTGGTTATATTTATCAAAATTATTTATGAGTTAAATTTTAATATTTTAAAATATGTTATCAATAAATAAAAATAATTTTGTATTATGATATAAATTATTTCACAAAAATGTAAAATGTAAAATATAAATTATATATTTTAAAAAAATCTGTAACAGACCATTTTTTGTGGGCCTTTCGCCCAATTCGTGGCCCAGAACGGGCCGTTTAAATTTTGAAACGGGCTGTTCTGGAATAGTGAGTATGGCCAAAATTGTAGAAGCAGAACGGGCCGTTCTGATGGGAGAACGGGCCGTTCTGGTTTGGAGAACGGGCCGTTCTGGAAGCAGAACGGGCCGTTCTACTGGGGTTGAGAATGGGCCGTTCTGGTTTGGGAACGGGCCGTTCTAGTTGAAAAATTTACGTAGGTTTGAAGGGCCCAGAACGGGCCGTTCCGATTTTGGAACGGGCCGTAGTGGTAGGTGGGCGAAAAATCCTATAAATAGGCCTCAAATCCTCTCATTTCTACACACCTCTCATTCTCACTCTCTCTTCTCTTCTGTTCTCTCTTTCGTTCCTTTTCTTCTCTTTGAAGACCAAGAGGAACTCAGAGGATGAGGTTTTGCTCCAGTTTTAGTTCCGATCCTTGTTTAAGGAAAAAGAGGAGGAGGTTCTGCCCGAGTTCCTATTTATCCAGGTACGGGAGAAAATGAGATTATTTATATGTAGAGTTACATGAGGGAATTGGGTAGAGGAAGAGCCCTTAGGGTTATGAATAATTTTAAATTATTTCTGTTTGGAGGATTAATTATCTTATGTGATTCTATATATATTTAGGATTACGAATATATGTTTAACTTGTAAAAATGATGCTCTAGGGGAGAACGAAATTATAGAAAAGTGCCTGTAAGTTAGGTTGTGAAAAATTGGATGATTTCTGTTTGAGAAATTGAGGATCCCATTAGATTCTATATGTGTTGAGGATTATAGATATGCTAATAATTTGTAAGAATGATGATCTGAGAGGGAGAACGAAATTGTAGAAAAGTGCCTGTGAGTTAGGTTTTGGAACAATTGGGGATTTTACTGTTTACGTTAAAATTATATTAAATTGATAATTCTGTTGTTTGTTATATTAGTTTATGAATGTTATTGTTATATTATTTGATGATCTAGATGATGAATTACTTGAGGGGTATGTGAATCACCATTTTGTGTGGATTGTGTGTGTATTGTGGAATTGAGATGTGGATGTGGATGTGGATGTGAATGTGAATGTGGATGTGAATGAGATGTGATTGTGGTTCTTCACACCTATGACCAGGGGTGAGCACGGCCCTAGGTTAGGGGTAACGTGACCTTGGCACAGTGTTATATCAGGGGTGAGCACGGCTCTGGATTGTTACATGAGTATCGTGACCTTGGTTAACATGTCAAGGGTGAGCACGGCCTTAGATTAGGGGTAACGTGACCTTGGCACAGTGTTATATCAGGGGTGAACACGGCTCTGGATTGTTACGTGGGTATCGTAACCTTGGTTAACATGTCAAGGGTGAGCACGGCCCTGGAATAGGGATAACGTGACCTTGGTACAGTGTTATATCAGGGGTGAGCACGGCCTGAGATTGTTAAATGGGTAGCGTGACCTTGACATAGTGTGAAGTGCAAGATTTGTGATGATTGGTGTGATTGAGAATTATGATGTGATGACAATGCATGATTGATTGAAATACGATATGTTGAAATATTTATGAATATTAAGTTATAATGAGATAATATGTTGTGTTTTCTTATGTGTTATATATATAGATGTTTTCTTTTCTCATCGTGCGATTTGTGGATATTTTAGGTGAGGAAGATCCGGCTATGAGTGACATCTAGAATGCTAACGGTTGAGTTGTGGGTATGCTCTGATATTGTGACATCAGGGCAGAGGATTTTCTTTAGGACATAGATTGTTATATGGAATTAGAATTGTAAATATTATTTTTGAAAATCATTTGTAAACTCTCACGTTTCATTTTTATTGTCGTGGTTGTTGAAGAATAATTTTGAAGATTCTCATGTGAACCCTTTTACCGAAACTGAAAATTATTTTTGTTAAGTTTTCATTATTACAATACATGTGTTGGGGTAGTAAGGGTGTCACAAAATCTATTTTTACAAATTTATGAAACAATTTTTATTTTCAAATATAATATTTATTTGTATACATAATCTATACCTATTATAAATGGAATAAGTTTTGGTAACTACCCTTTTAGTTTTCATTTTTATATTGGACACTATTACCTTTAGATTTAACAAAGTTTATTCTTTCAAATTTTTTTCAAAAAATATATATATAAAGACACGAAGTGTCTTTTTCCCTACTAGTTTATTATAAATAAGATATATATAATAAACATTCAAGTTGTGCATTGGTAGGAGAAATTTGTTTTTATAATCAGAAATCATGATTCTTGCAAATTGCAAATTATAAGAATCATATTTATGAGAATAATTAAAATTTGTTTGGTTATTTATAAAGTTTATTAAGAATATTCATACAGGATTCCTGGGAATTAAATATTTTTTTACAAAAATATCTTTTATTAAAATAAATTTATTAGATATATTTATTTACTTAAATTTTGTTACAAAATGACATTAAACTATTGTAAAAGTTGAAAACTTATAGTTAAAACTATTTAAATACAAAATTCAATAAAAAAATAAACAAAGAAAAAAGCTACATAATAAACAAGAAGGATAAAAATATATTATATTATTTCATTCAAATAAAAAAGTGTTAACAAATACTATTAAACTTTAAAAATAAAACAAATTTCAATAATATTATATAAATTGACAAGGTCAAGAAATAATGAGATACAACAAAGAGAGATAAATCGAGATATGAGAGGGAGAAAGGGGAGCGAGAAAGAGGGAGAGGGAGAGAGGGGAATGAGAGTGACATGGAGAGAGGAAGAAAGAGAGATAGAAAGAGAGATGGAGAAAGAGAAACAGAAAGAGTGAGAGGGACAAAGAGAGAGAGAGAGAAATATGACACTCCTATAGAGATGCACTCCACTAATGTAGCATTGACATGATAAGAAAATATAAGATTAGAAAATAGTAAAAAAATAATTATCTATTTATATGAATATCCCACTTATGATTTTTTGATTTTGGATCTTTGTTATCGTAGTTTGAAGTGGCTTTCTAATTTTAAATGAATTTATGACTTCAAGGTTGAATTATTGTTGTGATTTTGATTAGATTTGTGTAGTGTTGTTCTTATCTATACCTATTATAAAAGGAATAGAAAGTTTTGTAATCGTTTTTTATCTCTATTTTTTAGTGAACTATTATACTCTCAAATGTTTAGAAAATGATTTCTTATACTCTCTTTAAATAACTACCTATAACCATCTGATATCATATCTATATAATTATTGGAGATACAAAATAGTTGAGCTCCTCTAGTTGTGATAAAAGAAATTGTTCTTGCAGTACAACTTTCAATTTTTTCCTTTTTTATTTTCAGTGAAAGAATACAAAACGTATAATTTTCCAAAAGCCACTTGAAAGGGACAAGAGAATAACATGGGTTACGAATAACCTCATTTTTCCCTCTTTGATCATGTGATAGAATTATGGTTTTTTTTAATTTATTTTCATAACATTTTGTAGCGATGATAAATCACACAAAATCTTTACATTTAACTATTCTACTTGTACATAAACGAGGGTACGCCAGTAATTCCATCACTTGAGTCTTCCCTTTTAGTCTTTTTCCGGATACTTATACCTCTTATGTGTAACAAACTCGATAGCATTTGGTTATGCTTGTCCGAAAGGATGAGAGTAAGGTTACCTGCAAAAGACACTCCAAAGCTAAAGTTAGTCTTCGATTCTAGACAAGTCAACGACAATTAATTCTATAATATATGCAAAAGTACCATTTTCTCTCTCTAACATCATTATTTATACTTACCTTATTAGGTCTAGGCCCATAGAATAGGCCCATTAAGGATTATGTTGTTGCAAGTAACCAAATATTTTTTTATTAACTATTAGAACATATCGAAGAGTCTTCGACTTTTTCCCTTACCATGCCCTTTCGGTATACATGCCCCTAGGCTTTCAAGAAAATTTTTATGGATATTAATTTTTTTTAAGGAGTCCTAAAGTCACATGTCTTCAAACCTTAAAACCCTTTCATTTCTCTTATTCATTCTGACACCACCATTTTTCATTAATGGTTGTAACTTTTAGAATTTGAAAGGTTTTCAATCACATCTGTTAAATGTTGAGCCAATGAAGAGTCATGATTGTAACGACCCGTCGTGGTCTCTACACTTAATGGAATCGCACTAAAAATTTGTAAACTAAGATAAATAATAAAATTGGATAACTCATAAATACAAAACATTAACAACTATATATATAAGAATAATTAAGTTTTTAAGTATTAGTATTTATGCAGTTATCCAAAACTACTATCTCCTAGTGCCGGTCAAGCACAAAACTGTTACTCAAGGTGGTAACTCTGACACTAGTAGCAGACTCAGTCAACAGCTCCAACCTAGCCCTGATCTGCTCCCATACACCGTATGATCATAGCAGTCCATCCACATGGAAACAGAAGGGTAAGCTAGAATTCGATAAACAGCCATACAAGTATAGGGGAAAACACTATACTACTCATTCATCCAATCATCATCACAAACGACCATACAGTTCAACATAAAAACACAACTCATTCATACAACTTAGAAGCAACTTTAATACAACAACAACAACAACAACAATAATATACAACTTAATATTTAATGCGTCGTCACGCATGTACAACTGGGAGATCTCCAACAACTGAAGTTGAGCAGTCTAGGTGGCATAAACCCTACTGAATCCAACGTTTGACCTATCTCAACCAGGTCAGGTATAGAACAACGTTAGGAACTCCGAAGAGAACCAGGTATAAACAACAATAGGTGATTTCTCAGGTGTGCCACTTAGACTCGGAGGTCCAGTACTACTGTCAAGACAGAAGGGTTTGGGTATAAGCCTACCACGGCCTTGGCTAGCCTCACCAATCCACATGTGGAGTTAGCCCACCCACTGTCCTCCAAGTACCACGCACCCTCCAGTACCTAGTCAAAGACTACATCTCTAACTAGATACCTTACTCAAATTGGTCATTCAACCATGACATGGATCGACTATTTCCATGTCGTCCACACAGTACTAAGGGATTCAACTTTAAAACAACTTTCAACTTTAAAACAACTTTCAACTTATCACCTTAGTACTATGTATCTCAACATCTGGCTGCTTGTAATCAGTATAGCTCAGCCTGGCCCCTATACTGTGGTCGCTTTGTACACGTGTGCCTCGACCTTGCCCACACACGGGATCAACTAAGTCCTAGAGGAGAACAATACAATGTCCACTCCAAGGGACAACTTCCTAAGGAGGGTTTTTTTTTAACAAATTGGGCTCTCAGAGCACCACAACTATCTCAATCCACACAATGGGATGAGCAACTTCGAAAACATCTCCCCTAGTCCTAGTGATCAACAACTCATCATCACAACTTAATAAGCGTAACAACTTAAACAACATACAACTTTTCAGCAATAGACATCTTATCAACTTTACAGCAATATACATCTTAACAACAATAAACAACTTACAACATGCAAACAACTTAATTAAACAACTATAGTCATTACAATATCAACTTAATGCAACTTAACAACTTTATAAACAACTTCAGCAATATACAACATATTTAAAATTCATCTATAATGTCAACTTATATAAATAACATAAATCAACTTAAGCACCCAACAACTCAACTATGTTAACAAAAGAACATCATGCATAAAACTTCCCTAACTCTCCTGAAATTAAACAACCTACATTCTAGCTTCCCTCACTTGAAGATTGGCTCAGATAGCCAAAAATGAACAAAAGTAGAATTTCCCTTCGAGGCTCAATTCGGAACTTCAATCCACCCAAATCAAGCTTTCTAATATGAATTTCAAGAAATGACAGAAGGAATTAGTGGTCTAGAGAAGAAAAGGAATCATACAGAGAAATTTGGGAGAGAAAGGAGCTCACAGACCCAGAGACCTTCTCTCTAAAACTTCTCTCTAAAAACTCGCATTCTCCTTACTGCCCACAACCCCTATTTATAGACATTCTGGAGTGGTCAGAACGGCCTGTACCGAATCTGGAACGGCCCGTTCTGCACCCCTTCATCATGTGCAAAAAATCACATGCAGAACGGCCCGTTCTAAAATCAGAACGGCCCGTACTCCCCTCCAGAACGGCCCGTTCTCCATCCAGAACGGCCCGTTCTCAACTACGATTTATAGGTCAATTTAATAGCTTGGAACGGCCCGTTCCAGATTGGGAACGGCCCATTTTGGGCTACTAAATCACCTATATTGGGCTTTCTAAAACAACTTGCTACATTACAATGATTCTCTTCTTTTTCACCTTCCTATAAAATAAGGTTCATTTTTACCATTCATTTTACTTTGGTATCGAAGACCTTGATCTACTATTATCTCGCATCGAAGCGTTTTCAACCTTTCTACTTTTAGTACTCTTCGTCTTTCCTCTTACAAATAATCATGAGCCATACTTCTTTGACTTTTTTTTCTTCTTATTCTTCATTTTCTTTCGAGGATGTCTCATCTCCCCCCTATTGGATCGTCAAACTCCACTGATATGTAAACGTCAATCCAACCTGATAGCTCCCTAGCCTAAGACCTTGTTTTTCCCTCGCACTCTGGTGGCATAGATGATACTTATGACTCTAAGTCTAAAATAGTTCCCAATTTTGAGTGGGTTTGCAAAGAGGTTTCCACCTATAACTCTCACTTCAATAACTCTATATTTCTTACTAACTTTATAAATCTTTTTACTATCTCTACTTTTCCTCCCTAGGAGGATCCTTACCCGGTCTTTGCTCGATGCTATAAGACTGATGCCTCTCCTACCCTTGATTATATCTTTGCATCCTTAGATCCTCAAGACCTAAAGCCTTTCTTTTACATGTATGACTATCTTTTCAGAGATCTTGGGATTACCCTTCCTTTTCATCCCTTCTGTTGTAGCATTCTTAAGATCTTAAACGTTGCTCCTACTCAACTTCACCATAATAGTTGGGTTGCTATGCAAACCTTTCTCTATCTATGTAAATTCTATCATGTGAACCATTCTCCTAACTTGTTTCTTTACCATTATTATTGTTGTCCTTCTCAGAAAATCAAATGGGTCTCCCTTACTCGAGTCCCTAGCCAAAAACACTTCAAACTGTATGCTTCTTCATATAAAAACTTCAAAGTAGGCTTCTTCAAAATAGAGATCCATCCTAGATGTCATTTTCACCTTTTTGACAAAGAAAACAAACCTTTATTTCCCTTGTATTATACTTGTGACCCTCTTTGGTATGATACTCTTTTTTATTGATTTTCTTTCTAACGAAGAGATCTTGGACTTGAAATTTCTTGACTCTTTTCCCTGAAACCTTCTTTGCCGAAGACACCTTCACAAATCTCCTTAACCCTCCCAAGATCTTGAGGGTAAGAAACTTTCCTGTGACACCCTCTACTCCACATACATAATACACAATAAATATAAAGTACACTCCTGAGTAAATAAAACTTTCTTAATCAAAACAAGGTTCCAAAACACATAGATAGAGAGTTCAAATTCATATTTCACAAATTGTAGTCCAATGCAGAAATGATGACAAAATAAAACATTAATCTTTCCAAAACACAATAACAGTAATGAAATTCCAATGTTAATCCTGACTAAGCCCCGATGTTACATGTCCTATCAGAGCACACCACACAATGAGACTTAAACCTCATCACCAATATCCTCATGCTGATGATCATCTACAACATAATAAAAATACACATAGAGCAACAAGGGAGTGAGAAACATCTACTCTGGTTCAGATGTAGAAATAAATGTTAGGCAACACACACAATCATAACAAATACCGCACAAGTTACACATAACCAAGCATAACTCTCAAGTTATAGATAC